>NW_017674871.1:0-3676 GCF_001879085.1 Nicotiana attenuata | reverse complement strand
ATCCCGTCCCTTCGGGGTCATCGTCAAGGCGGAAATTGATGATGTTGAATGGGTTAAAGCCCGCTTGGAACAACTAAGTTTGATTGATGAGAAGAGATTGGTAGCAGTGTGTCACGGTCAGTTGTACCAACAGAGAATGGCAAGAGCATATAACAAGAAAGTGCGTCCGCGGAAACTCGAAGTAGGGCAATTGGTGTTGAGGCGTATCTTACCTCATTGGGCTGAGGCAAAAGGAAAGTTCGCCCCAAACTGGCAGGGGCCATTTGTTGTAACCAGAGTGTTGTCCAATGGCGCTTTATATTTGACAGATGTGGAAGGAAAATGTGTAGAAATGGCTATCAACTCTAACGCAGTCAAGCGATACTATGTATGATTTCTTGGTTTAATTGTACTTTATTGTATTTGGCATATTTTTGAGATTGAAATGACGAAGGCATTTTGTTCTGCTATCCAAATACTTTATCCTTTTTTACTCCTCTTGAGCCTCATTTACTTTCTTTCGTACCCCTCTTTCGGAATCAATAACAACTCGGATGCTCGAGCAAGGCAAATCGGTGAAGAAATAAGAAAACACAGTCCAACGGAGAAAAGAGAAGAAAAACAAAAAGAAGAAAATAAAAAGAAAAAAAGAGAAGAAAAATGAAGAAAGGAAAAACAAAAGAAATGAAGAAAAAAAAGGAAAAGAAAAGAAATGAAAAGAAAGAAAAGAAAGTGGAAGAAACGGAAAGATTGCAACAGCAAAGTAATTCCTATGTCCTGAACTACGTTTGACTTGATCCCGAAAGGGTACGTAGGCAGCCTCTCTCTGGGGTTCAGTCACATCAAAACAAAATCCCAAAAGTCCCCACGGAAGAAACTGGGGCAGAAGTTAGGGTTGTGCAAGAAAGTTGATTCCGAAAGTTGTAGTTGTAAACCCATATTGAATTGTTTTTGAGCCTTTTATACCCTTTCTTTCTAGCCCTATCCAAAAGCCTGCATTACGGTCCAAAGAAAGACCTTTTGATCAATCTTCAGGAAGTGCCAATACGAGCAAGTAAAAGTGATTCACGTCAGGGGCAACACTTCGGTACAAGAGAAATAATGAAGATGAGAGAGTCTTATTGGTGAAAACCTTCACGGGCACCGTAAGGCGACGGGAGTTGAGAGAAAATAAAAAATGAGAGAGTCTTATCGGTGAAAACCTTCACGGGCACCATAAGGCAAAGGGAGTTGAGAGAAATCAAAATGAGAGAGTCTTATTGGTGAAAACCCTCACGGGCACAGTAAGGCGAAGGCGAGTTTTCCAGACAGACAAATGAGACAAGTCTGTGGTCAAAGATGCTCAGGACATTGCAAGACGAGCAAGGTTTGAGTTTTGATAAAAAACAGGTTGTGAAAGTTCAAAACAGCAAATGCGGCAATCAAAAGTTGATTGGTTAGACAGACTGGGCTGATTAATCCAAAATGCATGGCATGCTCAATGGTACCAGCTGTTCCACTCAGATAAGTCTCATTCTTTTCTTTCTTCATTACAAATCATCCGTTCTCGGATTCTCTTTATCCTTAACCCTTGAGGTCATTGCATTTCATTCTTTTGAGGTCTATCTCTAGGATGTTTCAGTGTCAGTTCTGAAACAAATGAGGGAATGTCAAAGCTAACTACCAGCTTCCTAGTTGTACAGATAGGGCCAGAATATATCAAAGATGTCCAAAAGCAAAGTAAGTCATCAAGGACCACCGGAAGTTTCATCGGCGGATTAATCGGATAATTGTGGGGAAGAAGTGAAGTATCAAAAAGAGGGGTCAGAAACACAAAAACAACAATATGGGATAGAACACTTATTCAAGGGGTTGAAATTCGGTTAGGAAGTCGAGGGGGTTCAAGGCAGGTCCAGGAAGGCGGGATGGAGTAAAGCCCAGCAGCAGGGATACACCTAGCAAGAATGCCAGCAACTAGCCACCCTTTTATATTGACATGATTTTCTTTGATTGAAACATGGGCAGAAATTTCGCTCACTTCGGAGAAACCCTCCGTAAGAAAAGGTAGCACCCAAACAGGTATGACTGGAAACTCTCAGGACCCTCCTGGAAAATGGGACTTAGTTTAAATTTCAAAACAATCATGAGTAGCATAATTTAGCACAAATGTATCCCAAAGAACATATGTTGTCCAATATAGGATTTAATTAGGAGTTGTCAGGACCCTCTTGAATAATGGGACACAGTTTTAAGATCTCCTTTAGATAACAAGATACTGTTGTAGGATAGTATAATTCAGTCGTCGAATTGGCACACTTAAGATGAGACTTGAATTTTTATTTTCAGGACCCTTCTGGATAATGGGACGTAGTTTTAAGGTCTGCTTAGATAACAAGATATAGACAACAAGGTCTGCTTAGGTTAAAACTTTTTAACTAGAAGTTGTCAGGACCCGCCTGGATAATGGGAAGTAGTTTAAGACCTTTTAAACAACAAATGTAGTGGGAGTAATACCTTTAGAAGATATAACTTAGGTTCGTAATCAGGACCTCCCTGGATAATAGGACTTAGCTTTCACATTCTTATAATAGTTGGTAGAATAATTCAATTTAACACTCACATCTGTGCCCAGCCACCAAACTGGGGCAGGAAATGTTCTTTGTTTTCTTTATTTGTTGCAGTCAGGAGCCCACCTGGAGAACAAGGGAATACTTTCCAAGCTTCAGCAGTCAGGAGCCCACCTGGAGAACAAGGGAATACTTCCCAAGCGTTGCAGTCAGGCGCCCACCTGGAGAACAAGGGAATATTTCAAATTTCAGCAGTCAGGAGCCCACCTGGAGAACAAGGGAAGTACAATTCCAATTTTAGCTTTTAATATTTGATAACATGTTGTACCCAGTCACCAAATTGGGGCGGAAAATTCTCTTTGCTTGTTTTGTTGCAGTCAGGAGCCCACCTGGAGAACAAGGGAATGCTTTTCAAGTTGAGCAATCAGGAGCCCACCTGGAGAACAAGGGAATGCTTTTCAAGTTTCAGCAATCAGGAGCCCACCTGGAGAACAAGGGAATACTTTTCAAGCGTCAGCAATCAGGAGCCCACCTGGAGAACAAGGGAGGTACAGTTCAACTTCTATCCTTTAATTTTTAATATTTGATAACATGCTATACCCAGTCACCAAACTGGGGTAGAAAATTTTCTTTGTTGTTTATTTTGTTGCAGTCAGGGGCCCACCTGGAGAACAACGGAATACTTTTCAAGTTCAGCAATCAGGAGCCCACCTAGAGAACAAGGGAAGTACAATTCAAATTTTAGCTTTTAATTTTAATATTTGATAACATGCTGTACCCAGCCACCAAACTGGGGCAGAAAATTTTCTTTGCTTGTTTTGTTGCAGTCAGGAGCCCACTTGGAGAACAAGGGAATGCTTTTCAGTTCAGCAATCAGGAGCCCACCTGGAGAACAAGGGAATACTCTTCAAGCTTCAGCAGTCAGGAGCCCACCTAGAGAACAAGGGAAGTACAACTCAAATTTTAGCTTTTAATGTTTAATATTTGATGACATGCTATACCCAGCCACCAAACTGGGGCAGAAAATTTCCTTTGTTTGTCTTTTTGTTGCAGTCAGGAGCCCACCTGGAGAACAAGGGAATACTTTTCAAGTTCGGCAGTCAGGAGCCCACCTGGAGAACAGAGGCATACATTTCAAGCAGATCGGAAGA
>NW_017674870.1:77833-82306 GCF_001879085.1 Nicotiana attenuata | reverse complement strand
ATAGAAGGAACCTCTGTGCTAGAATCGCGAACATACGCCAGATAAGCTAGACACCCCTTCTCGACCATGCGTTGAGCCTTCACATATGAGATAACACTGCGGGTGGCATGACCTGGGGTCCCTCTCCACTCCAATCGGGGTAAATCTGGCAAAGCCAAGGTCATGGTCTTGGCGTGACAATCCAAGATAGCATGATATGGGGACAACCAATCCATCCCTAATATAACGTCGAAATCCACCATGTCTAAGAGGAATAAATCAACACGGGTCTCAAGACCCTCAAACACTACCACACAAGAACGATGAACTCGGTCGACCACTATAGAATCACCCACCGGTGTAGATACATAAACAGGAATACCCAAATCATCACTGGGCATAGTCAGGTAGGGTGCAAAATAGGACGACACATATGAATACGTAGACCCAGGGTCAAATAGCACTGAAGCATCCCTATCACAGACCAGAATAGTACCTGTAATAACAGCATCTGAAGACTCAGCCTCTGGCCTGGCTGGCAAAGCATAACACCAGGGCTGGGCCCCACCTCCCTAAGTCATGTCTCTGGGACGATCGGCTGCTGGCTGGCCTCTACCTCTGGCGGTCCGAGCTCCACCTCTATGATCTCTACCTCTACCTCTATGGCCTCTACCCCCGCCTCTAGCTGGCTGGGCGGCCTGTGGATCACCTGATGCCTGAATCATAGGACGAGGACCCTGCTGCTGAGAGCTGTCAGAAGCTCGAGGGCAATACCTGGCAATATGTCTTGTGTCGCCACACTTGTAACAAGCCCTCGGCTGCTGAGAATAACGGAGTGGTGGGGCGCTAATAGGTGCTGATGGTGAACTGAAAAGCTGCTGGTCAGAAGACTGCGGCTGAGAGCCACGACCACCTGAAGTACCATGTGAGACCTGTAGGGCTGACTGAAAGGGCCTCGGAGGATGGCCTCTACCATAAGAATCCCCACCTCCAAACGAGGTATCACTGAATCTACCTGCATGACGGGGTCTCTTGTCTGACCCATGACCACCTCCCCGTGCAAGAGCCATCTCAACTCTACGGGCCGCATTGGCCGCCTCCTGAAAAGAAATCTCACTACCGGCTCCCATAGCCATCTGGAGACAGATCGGCTGAATCAATCCATCAATAAACCTCCGCACCCTCTCTCTCTCGGTGGGGAGTATAACAACAGCATAGCGTGCCAGATCAATGAACCGAGTCTCATACTGTGTGACTGTCATAGAGCCCTGCTGGAGGCGCTCGAACTGCCTGCGAAGAGCCTCTCGCTGAGTAACTGGGAGAAACTTCTCCAAAAATAACTCTGCAAACTGGTCCCAAGTCAATGACGGCGACCCTGCTGGTCTGGATAAACAATAGTCCCTCCACCAAGTCTTGGCGGATCCTGCCAGTCGAAAGGTGATGAAGTCGACCCCATTGGTCTCCACAATACCCATAGTCCTAAGGATCTCATGTCAGCTGAATAAGAAATCCTGGGGATCCTCTGATGAAGCACCGCTGAATGTGGTGGTGAAGAGCTTGGAGAACCTATCAAGCCTTCATAAAGCATCTGAGGACATAGCCGCTCCATCGCCGGCCTGAGTCACAATACCTGGCTGAACCGCCGCAGCTGGCTGAACCACTGGAACCTGTGCCTGGGGAGCTACCTGCTCTGGAGTACGCGTAGCAGGAGTCTAAACTCCTCCTCCAGCTTGAGAAGAGGTTGGTGCTACTGGAAGCAAACCCGCTCTAGCGACGCTCTCCACAAAGCCTACCAATCTGACCAGAGCGTCCTGAAGAACTGTGTGGCTATGAACCCCTCTGGGACCTGAGCTGGGCCCACCGGAGCTGCTGGGGCTGGAACCTCCTCGTCATAATCAACATGAGGCTCCACCTCTGGGACTGCTGCTCGGGGCTGAGCTCTGCCCCAGCCTCGGCCTCTGGCACGGCCTCGGCCTCTGCCCCTTGTAGGAGCTGCTGCTGGGGGCTCGAGCTGCTGCGCGGTAGAAGAGGAAGCGCGTGTTCTTGCCATTTGCGAAAGAACAGAGTAGAAGGACAATCAGTATTTGAGAAATAGAATCGCACGACAAGAAAGAACAAAAGTGAAACTTTTTCTAACTCCGTAGCCTCTGAGGGATAAATACAGACGTCGCTGTACCGATGCCTCAGACTCTACTAAGTTTGCCCGTGAGTAGCGAGACCTATGTAACCTAGAGCTATGATACCAACTTGTCACGACCCGGATTTCCCACCATCGGGAGTCGTGATGGCGCCTACTGTTGGAGCTAGGTAAGCCAAACATTTAAACATTTTCGGATAACAACATAACAATAATAAAATATCGAGCCTTTAAATAAATGCAGAAGTCTTTTAAAACATAAACAACTGGTAACCCAAAATGCAGAAGTCTAATATTTCACTACCCAAGATTGGAGTCGCTATCTCACGAACTACTAAAGAGTGCTACAAACAAGTCTGAATAGAAACAAAATACATAATGTCTGTCTCGGTACAATGAAGCAAAGAGAAAATATGGAAAGGGACTTCGGCCTGCGAACGCCAGCTAGGCTACCTCGTAAGTCCCTGGACTGAAGAGGGCTCCCGATCAACTACTGCTGTGGCCCAAGAGCTGCTCCGGTACCGTAATCTGTGCAAAAAGCACAGAAGTGTAGCATCAGCACAACCGACCCCATGTGCTGGTAAGTGCCTAGCCTAACCCCGGCGAAGTAGTGACGAGGCTAGACAGGACTACCAAGTCAACCTGAGCAGATATTTATATACAAATCCGGTGATGACCCTTTGGATCGTCACAGTTAATTTTTCCAATATTGAACTTTGCTCTGTCACACAACTTTGTTATAATGGAACTTCTCATGCTAAATCCAGCATTATCTCACAACAATGCTAGCTTCGGTTGTGGCATAGTTGGGGATACCTGTGAGGAAATACTTTTCAGTTTAACATGTACAAATCGACCTGAACCATCCATAGCTTATGTAATTCTCACATAAACAAGAGAAATTTAAATATTGAGTTTGCGATAAACTCTTTTAAGTGTTTATTTTCCACACTTTCTCTTTGTGAGTCATAAAAATAAAAAAAACTTTCATATACACTACTAGAATTCCTGCATAAAGCGACCAAAATTTAGCGACCAAAGTTGGTTTGCCAAGAAAAGCGACCAAAGTTGGTCGCTAAACTGGTGAAAATAATAAAATAATGATTTTAAATAAATTAGCGACCAACGTTGGTCGCAACTTGGTCGAAAAATTTATCAAACTGTTGACCGGACTGGTCAGACTTGCTTGGTCAAAGAATTACTCAGATTAGCGACCAATGTTGGTCGCTTCATGGGACCCACTTATTAAATTTTAATAATTATAACATTATTTTTAAAAAATAACAAAATATAAATAAATAAAATTTAAAATTAGCGACCAAGGTTGGTCGCTATATAAAGAGAAAACAGGTTGAGACCAACTTTGGTCGCTAATTTGGGACCCAGTTATAAAATTTTAATAATTATAATTTTGTTTAAAAAAATTATAAAATATAAATAAATATAATTGAACTTTAGCGACCAATGTTGGTCGCTCAGTAGAGTATAGACCAACTTTGGTCACTAATCTGGGATCCGGTTAATATTTTAAATATAATAAAAAAGATAAATAAATCTGATTTAAGTTTAGCGTCCAGCTTAGGTCGCTAATTTAAAATTATGTATGTTTAGCGACCAAAGTTGGTCGCTATTTAGGTCAACAAAGGTCAAAATTAAAAATCACTTTTGTATTTAGTAAATAAAGAATATAAATGTTAGCCGTTAACACTTTTGTAATACAAGGGATGAATAGTACTACGAAGCATGCGTGTGTGTCTATATATATATATATATATATATATATATATATATAGACACACGTATAAGTGTATTAGGTAATGTTATATCGAATATAGCTTATATATATGTAATATATATACTTACGCTATACTATGCACTAAGTATAAGTGTATTAGGTAATATTATATCGAATATAGCTTATATATATATAATATATATACTTACGCTGTACTATGCACTAAGTATAAGCGTATTAGGTAATATTATACCGAATGTATGTAATATATTTACTTACGTTGTACATGCACTAAGTATAAGCGTATTAGGTAATATTATATCGAATGTAGCTTATATATATATAATATATATACTTATGCTATACTATGCACTAAGTATAAGTGTATTAGGTAATATTATATCGAATATGGCTTATATATATATAATATATATACTTACGCTATACTATGCACTAAGTATAAGTGTATTAGGTAATATTATATCGAATGTAGCTTATATATATATAACATATATACTTATGCTATACTATGCACTATGTATAAGTATATTATGTAATGTTTTATCTAATATAGCTTATATATATATATATATATATATATATATATATATACATACATATA
>NW_017674870.1:60382-76659 GCF_001879085.1 Nicotiana attenuata | reverse complement strand
AGATCGCATCCATCAGCAGCTCATCGGATCGCATCAATCCACTGTCACATCCACATGGATCACAGCCATCCGTGTCACAGCCACTCGGGTCACAGCTATCTGTGTCTCATCCACTTGCGGCCCATACAGCTGTGTCGCACTCACAGGGCTCGCAGTCCCAGGGCTCGCAGCCATCTTCATCTGGGACTCCATCTATTGCAGGCCTTCGCCTGCGAGATACTAGCTCTGACCCCCCTACACCTTCCACACATGCCTCCGATGTACATGCTTCGGACAATGATGCTGCTAATGACGAGGAGGTGCATTATGATGAATATGGCAGGATCATCATAGTCCCTGAGGGTGACGGGTAAGAGTTATTTGTTATTTTAACTTTTTTTGTTTAGTACAGTTTTACTAAGATATTAATGTATTTTTTTTAATAAAATTGCAGGTTCATCCCTAGTAATGTTACTACAAGGATCATCACCAAAGCCACCAGAAAGCTTTATGATGGTCCTTATGCGACTTGGAGTGAATTCCCATTCGCTCTCAAGGAGGCAATCTTCAATCAATTTAAGGTATAAATATTCTTTTAAGCAGTATAATCATTTATTAGCTTTTAGCTAATATTATATTATAAGCAGTTAATGCACTTAACTTTTGAATAATTATTAGCTAATAAAAGCTAAGTATAATATATCGAAAATAGCTTTTATGATATTTCCATCTAAATATGATATTTCCATATAATACTTGACTTTTGAAATACAGAGCAAGTGTGTATGGGAACACCGCTATAGCGCGGAAGTGGCTGCAAACTTCCATCTCAAAGCTCGAAAGCGGTTGTCCCATTGTTTCTCCAAAGCTAGGCAGTTGAACCAGAAGCCTGGCTGGATGCTTCAGGATTTATGGGATGATTTGCAAAGGCAATGGCTTACAACAGAGTTCTTAGAGAAGAGCGAAAAAGGAAAGAAAGCCCGGGCATCTGAGAAGGGAGGATCCTTGCACACTGGAGGTGCGGTCAGCCTAGGGACGATAAAACGAAGAATGGTACGTAATTGCTTAATTTATTTTAATTTTCTTAGTATATGTATTCTGTTTATTAACTAAAATTTATGAGTTTTCAGGAAAAAAAGTTGGGGCGTCCGATGAACCAAGATGAGCTCTTCAAGGAGACTCATATTGTGAAGAAGAAGAAAGAGACGGACCAAGAAAGGTGGGTCGAGGGCCGAGCCTCGACTGTACATGTAAGTTTTCACTTTTCATTAAGAATTTTGATTTACTTTTATATAAATTTGGAAATAGTAATTCACATATTATTTTTCTTATAGGGTCGCTTCACAGCTGAAGTGGAGCAATTCATACGCAGTCAGCCACCTAATGAGTCCGGCGCGCCAATCCAACTATCGGACGAGGATGCTGAGAGAATGTGGACGCAGGCTGCTGGCGGTCCAAAAGGGGGGAAGGTATACGGGCTTCCTATTAAGAAATTCCATCGCTATAAGTGTGGAATGCAAGGAATATGGACTTCCTCCCAAGCCGAACAACTTGATGGGGAGAGCCTCTCCTCTATGCGAGAGACTGTGGCAAAGCTCACATCCGAGCTAGAAGCCGCCAAGGAGAGAGAAAGGCTTAGAGATATGCAGTACTCTGGCATGCAAGCTCAGTGCAAGGGCATGCAAGAGCAGATCAAAACTCTCCTAGCTTCTGGCAATTTTCCAATTCCCCGGTCTCGTGAGTCATCGCCAGAGGGTCGCCTTCCCCGTGCTCATTCCTCCCGTCCTCCCCGTGGTCATTCATCCCATCATCGACAAATAGCCCATTCTAGATACCGTCATGGTGAAGAAAGTTCATCAGACGGTGATGATAATGATGTAGAGAACAATCTTTGAACTTATAAGTTTATGCTAGACAAATACAATTGGTTTTCGAATGGTTCTGTAATAACATTTAACTTATTAGTTTGCTAATTAGCTTAAAGTATAAAGTTCTATTGAACTTTATACTTTGTTCGTTATAATTGTTGTAGTTGTTGTTGTTGCCTGTTGTTGCTGTTGTTGGCATATTTGCCTATTTAGGATTTTGGTAAGCTGGCAGGTGGTGTAGCTGCCAAAAGAGGCAGTTCCTGCCAGCAATATACCAAGAAAAGCGACCAACTTTGGTCGCTATTTGGTCGCATTTCTATTAAAAAAAAACAATTTTCCTTGAAATAGCGACCAAGGTTGGTCGCTATTTAACCCAGATTCCCCAAGTAGCGACCAAGATTGGTCGCTATTTACCAGAAAAATAATAATTTCTAGAAATATGGCGACCAGAGTTGGTCGCTTATTTAATAAATAAAAAAATTAATTCATGTATTTAGCGACCAAGTTTGGTCGCTTATTTAAAAAAATAATTAAAAAAATTATAGTATAGCGACCAACATTGGTCGCCATTTTCCAGATTTTAAAATATAATATTTCATATACAGACCAAAGTTGGTCGCTACTTCATAATTAATAAATAAATTAAAAAAATGAAATTTACAAAAAGGAGACCAACTTTGGTCGCAAAATTTATAATATTAAAATAATATAGCGACCAAAGTTGGTCGCCAGTGTCTTTACCGGAATATTTGGTCCTTTGACTTGAGAAGCGACCAACTTTGGTCCCTAAGGTAAAAGGACCAGCTTAATATCGACCAGGCACGTTTGGTCGCTTTTTGGCCAATAAGCGACCAACACTGGTCGCTTTTTGTGGTCGTTTTTTTCCGGATTTCTAGTAGTGGATCCTGTCCTTAACTTTTGAACTTGAAACTCAAAGCTAAGGACAGACAGTCCTTAAGTTTTGAACTTGAAACAATAACTTAAGGACTGCCTGTCCTTAAGTTTTGAACTTGAAACTATAAGTTAAGGACTGCATGTTCTTAACTTTTGAACCTGAAACTCAAAGTTAAGGACAGAAAGTCCTTAAGTTTTGAACTTGAAACAATAACTTAAGGACTGCCTGTCCTTAAGTTTTGAACTTGAAACTATAAGTTAAAGACTGCCTGTCCTTATCTTTTGAACCTGCATGTCAAACTTAAGGACTCCTATCCTTAACTTTTATATAGTTGAGGACAGGCAGTCCTTAACTTATAGTTTCAAGTTCAAAACTTGATTACAAAAATCTTGAAGGCTAACCAAGTGAACAAACCCAGGTACAATCCCTGAGAAGAGAATTGTAGGATTTCGAGGGAATGGATAGATTGGTCTCGAGCATAAAAGAAAGATCATGCATCTGCGACATTATACCTTCTATATCCATATTATTGTTTGATGGATTTGATTCACCACGAATGTCTGCATTCTCTGAAGCATCACTAACCTTGCTTGGGGTATCAACCGCACTAAAATATGTCAAATGAAATGTAAGAAGGGGTTTTCACATTTACCATTACTGCGCTTGATATATACTTCAGCTTCATCGCTTCTTTCTTTTTGTAGAAGGGTTTGGGAATATAACCATTGAAGAAAGGGTAAAACTGTCTTTTTCCTATTAGTAGTGGCTATTTTTGCTGAGCATTATAATTAGTGGATAAAAATTAAGGACCCCTTAAGACCTCAATTAGGACCTCACTCAAACTGACCCCAATTAGGACCGCAATTAGGACCTCACTCAAACTGACACATTTATTGTCTTTTGACATTCCCTTGGCTTGAAAAGGATTTGACCCTTCAATTCGTTGAAGAAGAAAAATAGAAAAACCTAATATTTGATACTGTAAAGCCCAAATTAATAAGATGGATAAGTCCCATTCCATCCAACTTAACTTTTGTAATTATTCCAATACTGTCTCTTTCCCTTGCCATTTGTCTGCCCATGCACCAATTAATGTTAAAACCCAATGACTAAAATTTAGCTTTAGTTTGACTTGAAGCAGTCGATTCTTGAGTTTTCAACACATGTAGCTTTCAAAGTTCAAAACGTTATTCGAAGCTTCTTTGTGAAAAAAGATTTAAGTTCATGGTCAGCAATTGATTTCGTTTAGTCTTATTGGTTGTCCGTGGAATTTTGAACTCTCTGAATTGGGAATTTTTCTCAATCCTCACTTATTCCGATGCTCAGAAATATGTAGAAATAAGAATGTGAACATATAATTTTAGGATCAGATTCACACTTCTAGGAGATTTGTTTCTAACTTTAAAACCAGATTTTATGCAGCTCAACAAGTAATTCAAATTGTTAAAAGTTGGAAAGTCTAAAGAAATTAGGCAAAAAGCGGTCTCTAAACATCTTTTTTCCAGCTAACGAGAGTGAAATTATCCAACTCTCCATACCCTCCCACCCAGAGAAAAGAGAAAGAATAACTTTTACAAGAAAAGCTTCGGTAAAAAATACATAGAGATTACAATAATGACACTCCTGCTCTTTTCCGTTGCACGTGCATATATAACAAATTGACTTCTTTAATTAAATTTAGTCCGGAAAAGGGCTTAAACTACCCCTATCGTATGGTAAATGGTTTATAAAAGCCCCCGTCCATTTATCCGTCTGAAAATATATAGGACGTTATTTCTATTTTCAAATTTACCCCCGCGACTAACAGAATTCCATGTGTGCATCTCATTAACTGATGTGGCGTTATTTCATTTGTCCACGTGGGTCAGTGGGGCTAACATTATATTTGGGTATTTTTTTACCCATTAAACCGATCCGACCCATTCCTTTTACCTATGGGTCAGTCTTTTAACCCTAAACCCACATTTTTTACTCGTCTTCTTCCCCAATTTTGTCACGACCCAAAACCCGGACCTGGTCGTGATGGCGCCTCTCGTGAAGACAAGGCCAGCCGACACATTCCTATTTCCAATCTTAAGCAGTAACATAATAAGTATTAAGTCGTAAACATGATAAAATCTCAAAAATAAGCAGTTAATAGTATAATTTGGGGAAACAAACCCAACACAGCCCGACATCAGTATGTCACTAGTCATGAGCATCTACTAAGGTCCGAATACAACAAGAGTCTAAAATATACTAGATACAGTCTAGTGAAATCGAGAGGGAGAAAAGCAGTGCTGCGAACGCTGGCAGCTACCTTGCTAAACTCCGATAACTCTGCCTCCGATCAGCCAAAACCCGCTACGGGGTGTAGAATACCTGAATCTGCACACATGGTGCAGGGAGTATTTGCGTTCACATGTTGAGTTCCACGTTCGCGTATAAGGGTTTGGGGGTCCAGTGGAGTTGCTCTTCGCGTTCGCATCAGGTGTTTCGCGTTCGCGTAGGTCTGGGAAATAAAGTATCGCGTTCGCAGTGTAGGTATCGCGTTCGCATAGTGTATTTTTGGAGTCTTGGAATTTTTCTCTTTGCAATCGCGAAACTTGGGCCGCGATCGCGATGAAGAGATATCAGAACTGGGCAGAAAGTTTATAAAACATTTCATCTGCGATTTTGAGTCATTTTTCCCCCATAGCTGAGCATTTTGAGAGCTTTTTGAAGGTGATTAAAGAGGGATTCGAGGAGAATTGATTGGAGGTAAGATTGTTGAACCTAAAACATGATTCTATTGTGAAATTAACCTAGAAATTCATGGAACTTAAGCTAAAAATGGAAGAACTAGGGCTTGGGATTTTGAACTTTTAAATTGGGATTTGAAGGACCATTTGAGGTCGGATTTAAGAACTTTTGATATGTATGAACTCGTGAGGAGATGAGGAACCCGTTGATGTAAAAATTTCTGAGTTTCGAGAAGTGGGCCCTGGGCTCGGGTTTTGCTAATTTCGGGATTTTTGGTATTTTTTTGATTGTTTTCGCTTGGGCTTTGTTCCCTTAGCATATTGTGACGTATTCGTTCTGATTGGGCTAAGAAATACTGTTTTACTGTTGCCCGAGAGGCTTATGTGATTTTTGACTGAGTAAGGCCGAGGGCCTGCGTTGTGAGGATGTTTTTGGGATCGGGCTGCACGCCGCAGCGGTGATACATATTATTTGGGATCGGACTGCACGCCACAGCAGTGATACATATCTTTGGGCTCGGGCTGCACGCCCCAGCGGTGATACACTGATTTGATTATGAGGCCGAGGGCCTGAGATTGTACGCCACGAGGTGGCTTGATATTGATATGAGGCCGAGAGCCTCTTTATGATGCCACGAGATGGCTTGTTATTGCGCTTAGGCCGTAAGGGGCCCCTCCCGGAGTCTGCACACCCCAGTGAGCGCGGGTATCCAGTGTGATGTGTGATATAGCCCGAGGGGCTGGTTTTGTTATATGTGATTGCCCGAGGGGCTGGTACCGTTCTGAGATATTGCCCGAGGGGCGGAGTTGTTGACATTGTGCCCGAGGGGCGAACCATATGTGTTTATCTTTCCTATTTGCTTGTCATTTACTTGCTTAATTATGTATTTGTGCCCGAGGGGCGAATTTCTGTGCTTATCTGCACTAGTTGTTCTGCATTCATTTGCGTAACTGTTGAAAAAGGTATTTTCAAAAGGTTTAAACTGAGCTAAGATGTTTTAAAGGATTTTACAGCTTCACTGCTTCTCTTATTGGTTCTGAAACCGCTTCTACATAGCATGTTGATGCTTTTTTCGTGATTTCTTATCACTCAGTCTTTATTTATGATTATTACTCACTGAGTTGGAGTACTCATGAAAAAATCTGAAAACTTGACCCCTCTTTTCTACATTGTTGTATTATTTTTTCAAATAAATATAAGTCTCAAGTGTGATTTGCTCCGTTTGTTGAGTTTGCTGAAGTTCTGTAATTTGTAGTGCCGCTATCACATAATAGTTATTCCGTTCTATCGTGGGAGGAATTAATCTGAAACTGTGGGCAACGGGAGGGAATTAAATTACTTAAGGACACACAAAAAACTTGTGAGTTCGAAATTTTCTGTTTTTGATTTTCTTAAACTAACGTCTTCTGTTTATTCTGATTTTGAATACAGTTTACCAACAATTTTAAGGAATTTATCATTTGTGTTCGAAAGTAATAATATGTTAGATTATTATTTCTACTCTGCTCCTTTTGATGGCCGCTCTTGGAAATTCTACTAGCCGTTGTAAAAGGATTGAATTTGGATCTAGTTGCAAGGAATACTTTATCAAAGAAGATGGCTGTTGTGAACCAGCCCGACTTAGTAAAGAATTATGCGCCAAAAGTGTGGAACGAGGCTGATCCAGTTGGGATTATTGGGCCTGGAGCTAAAGGCCCAATGATTAAACAACCGAATAAAATGCTAGGACATTATATTTGGGATCCCGAGGGGAGATACAGAGGATGCGTATTGTTGAGTGAAATGTTTGCTCCTCATCTTCCTTCTTGAGTGTCTGTATCCTCTCATCCCCATTCTTAGTCTGAGCTTCTCATCCCTTCTTCTCTATTCCTTGTATTTTAGTTTAGTATCTCTAATTCCTCGAATAGTTTGAGTTGAGTTGTAATTTCCTATTTTCCCCTTTGTCCCGATTTCTCTATTTGTTCCGACGAGTATGATAGTGTTTTGTCTAGCCCTGCTATCGATTTATGTTGTGTCTCACACTTTTGCATAATATTTATGTTACTGCTTTTTCGTTTATTTGCAGTCTCTCACATTGCTGATATTATTTTTTAGGTTTTGTTGTCACAGATCTATTGTCTCTGAGCCGAGGGTCTCCCGAAAATAGCCTCTCTATCCCCTCCGGGGTAGGGGTAAGGTCTGCGTACATTCTAACCTCCCCAGACCCCACTGGTGGGATTTTACTGGGTTGTTGTTGTTGTTGATGATGATGATTCAATTAAGGTGGTGAAGGATTCGTGGTCGAAGGATATCGCTGAAATTCGTTCATTGTTACATGAGTTGGTTGAAAACTTTGCAACGAGTAAGCTTACTTCGGTAGAATTCCGACGATTCAGTGGCGAGGATCCAGAGTTATGGATTTCTCAGGCTGAATGTCACTTTGAAATCTACGGCATATCGGAAAATAATAAATTATTACGCGCGTCTATTTATCTAGACGCTGAGGCGTTGGAGTGGTTCTGATGGCTTCTCTGGAACAAACAATTGACGGATTGGGAACACTTTGCTGCAAAGGTGCGAATTCGCTTTTGTAAACAACATCTCGAATCGCCGGAAGGTCACATGGCTACAAGCAAGGAATATTCTACCGAAATCAAAGCCCAGTTGTTGGACAATATGTCACATGGATGTTGTTGTTCCAAGGTGTTTGCTACTGAGTGATCAGATGTTGAAGTCTTTATTGATACAACGAAATCTGCTTTAAACAATGCAAAAACAAAAGAGGTCCAGGTATTTGATGAAGGCTCTCACGTAAATGGCAACACGCACCAATCTCACTCTGAGACCTTTCAAACCGAGTATACTGCTAAGATTCTAGTCAATCAGATTGGTATTCATTCAAACTATATTCCCGTTAGTTCCTTAGTGGGTATAACTAGTTACAATGGTAACGTGAATAAACTATTGGAATCTAAAAATAAAGAGGAGGAAAATGCAAGAGATAATGCAGCTCCGGTGTTAAAAATTTCTCCTCTAAGGGATATAACTGGTTATCAGATTCCTTTTGCTAGACAAGAATATGTCATGTTGAATGCTATTAGGAGATTTCCTAGGATAGAATTTTCATTTGCTAGTGCTAATCAAAATATATTATTTCGTCACCATGATTTTGGCTTACACAAATGCAGTTGGATTGACACGGGGCAAATAATTGAGGTGGGTGGTTCTTGTTTAGAATTGTTTATAAAGAGTAGGCATATATATGTTCTCTTGGCAATTGCCTTTAATGGTAGGCACTATGCTAGCTATTTTATTGTTTGTGCCTTGGACCTGCCTCCTGTATTCACTCAAGGTTGTGGCAATGACATGAAAAATCTGGTTTCTCCAAGTAATTTAGTTGAATAGGGTGTAATTTTTCATGTATGGGACCCAGCACTAAGTCTGCAGCCCTTGAAGTTAAACAATTCGAGTTCCAACATTGTGTCCTTAATTATAGTTCCGGCTGGTGCAACACATGTCTCTTCCATGGAGGCATCTGAGATGCTTGAATATGCCAGAAATCATATTGGTGCTTGAGCTTATTTTAGTTTATCATGTAGTTGCGTGGACATTTGGTTCGATACAGGACATGATTATCTAGCTGATCCCAATGCGCTTTTATGTAGTGAATATTAAAACAGTATGATGGATTTGTATCACTTATCACCCACGCAGAGTTAGATTATGAATGTGTCGAGGTTGTAACATCTTTTTCTTACATATTCGGACAACCATCTGTAGCCTTGGTACCTAACGATGCTGAGTATGAAAACATGAATGCTGAATTTGGCGCTAATGACTTTCCTTTTGATCATGGCACTAGTTTTCTTGCTACATGCCTTGGGACTACATGAAATTCTGATTTCTGTGAGGTATTGGGTTTGATGCCAACCACGTGGGACGCTTGCATTGAACACGTTTATCTTCTATTGAGACATATTAAGGCTAGTAAGATTGCTCTTGCACTTACTTCTGCTGGTGTGAATTCCTCAATTCGAAGAGGAGCTATAAGATGCTTGAGTCTTGCTTATGTTGGTGCTCAAAATGAGCAGATCTCTAGTAATTCCACTCATATATTTAGAGATGATATTACTCTTGTTATGGTTGTATTTATTGCTCAATTTTTGGAACTGCTATACTTTTACTCATGCAGCAGTGAATTTGTCTAGGATAACACATTTCCCTTGATACATTAGAGTGGGTCAAACTAGGAGGAGCCACTTAATCATATCTTGCCTTTTGGTTGTTTTCATGCATTTCTGTTTTCTAAATATCTAAAACAGATAATGGAGACACTTGTTGCAGTTATTGTGAAAGTGAGCTTCATGTCCTATGGTCACCAACTTGATTATTATGATATGGTGACTAATCATTCGGCTCGATTTATGACTGTGGTTCTAAGTGGAGCTCTCCTAAAGTTCATTGGTACATCTATTCACCTGGAAGTGTTTGAATTTCCCACGAGAATCGCAAAGAGGGGGAGGAGATAGTTCCCTTTTGCTAAAGCTTGTGCTGTGGCTGAAGAGATACTTTTCGGGTGGCTTAAACATAAGGTTGATGGGATCATAACTTTGCTTGAACAGGTGAGTTGGTGTGATTACTGGCATAATGTGCTCATTTTCCTTGAAACTATGGTTGTTTCTACACAACAGATCTTGTCTGTTGGAGATGTGGCCTACAAGCTTGCAACGTCTAGCTGCAGTTCATCCTGTAGTCCATGTTTCTATGCTCCAGAAGTATCACGGTGATCCGTCTCATGTGTTGGATTTCAGCTCAGTCTAGTTGGACATGGATTTGTCTTACGTTGAGGAGTCGTTGACCATTTTGGACAGGCAGGTCCGAAAGTTGAGGTCGAAGAACATTGCTTCAGTGAAGGTTCAGTGGAGGGGTCAACTAGTCGAGGAGGTGACTTGGGAGACCGAGCATGATATGCGTAGCCGTTATCCTCATCTTTTCACCACTTCAGGTGTGTCTCTATACTCGTTCGAGGACAAATATTTACTTTAAGATGGAGAGGATGTAATGACCAGGCTGGTAATTTTGAGTATTTTAGCTCTGATCCCCTATTTATTTCTTCCTCTGTGTTATATTATGGTTACGCGACTTGTCTAGGTGTTTGGTTTTGGTTTTGGGTGAGTTCCGGAATGAAATGGAACACATAGTCCTAAAGTAAGAGGTTTAAGTTGTAGGAGTTGACCGTAGTTTGACTTGTGTGAAGACAACTCTGAAATGGAGTTTTGATGATTCCAATAGCTCCGTACGAGGATTTTGGTCTTAGGAGCGTATCCGGATGTTGAATTGGAAGTCCGTAGGTCGTTCGGCATGATTCGGCGAAAGTTGGAAAATGAAAGATTTTTGAAAGTTTGACCGGGAGTTGACTTTATTGATATCGGGTTCGGATCTCGATTCCAAAAATTGGAATAGGTCTGTAATGTCAATTATGACTTGTGTGCAAAATTTGAAGTCAATCGAAGTTGGTTTGGTATAAATCGGCGTCGGTTTCGGAATTTGGAAGTTCATAGTTCATAGGCTTGAATTTGGGTTGCAATTCGTAGAATTTATGTTGTTTGGTGTGATTTTTGGCCTCGAGTAGGCCCGTTATATAATTTGGAACTAGTTGGTATATTCGAGCGGGGTCCCGGGGGCCCCGGGTGTGATTCAGATCGAATCCGGAACAAAATTGGACTTGTTGGATTGCTGAAGATTTCCAGCTTCTGGTGTCATCGCACCTACGGAGGGCCTGGCCGCAGGTGCGGACTTGCAAGATCGAGTTGTGGATTGCCGAAATAGGATGGTCTCTGCAGAAGCGAGGTCGCTTCTGCGATGGAATGAAGCGCAGGTGCGGGCTGGTTCGCAGGTGCGACTTATTTCTTACATGCGCATATGCGGCCTTGTTCTCGCCGAAGAAGAGGTTACTGAGTTAAGTCATGGCCGCTCCTGTGATGGGAATTTCGCAGTTGCGGAGCCGTAGAAGCGGTAGTTGGGTCGCAGGTGTGATTTACCTGGGCAAAAAAGGGGAAATTGTGAGGGTTTGATTCATAATTCATTTTTGGACTTAGGGAGCTTGGTGGGAGGCGATTTTTCGAGGGTTTTCAGAGAGGTCATTGGGGTAAGGAATCTTAACTTGGTTTTGATTAATTTACATGAATCTATTGATAATTTTTCATTTAATTAGTGTTTTGGAGTTGGAAATTGGAAAAAGATAGAAACTTCTTAGACTAAGTTTTTGAGTTTTGAAAGGTGAATTCAGGTCGGATTTGAGTAATTCTTGTATGGTTGGACTCGATTACGAATGAGTGTTTGGATTTTATAATTTTGGCTGGGTTCCGAGACGCGGGTCCGGGTTGACCTTTTGGGTTGGATTTTAAATTCTTCACAAAAATCGTAATTTAATTGTTTGAATTAGTTTCCTATAGTTATATTTATAGTATGAAATTGTTTTGGCTAGATTCGAGCCGTTCGGAGTTGGATAATCGAGGGAAAGGGCCTTCTAGTTGATTTATTTAGCGTGGTTTGAGGTAAATGACTTGCCTAACCATGTTTGGGGGAATTACCCCTTAGGATTTGGTGTTGTTTGTGAAAATTATGATATGTGAAGGTCGTATACGCAAGGTGACGACTGTGTATACAGGCTAAATATGGAACTTCCCGGTTCTAGTTGAAGTTCTTGTTTTCTCTATCCCATATTCATTATTTAACTGTTGAATTCTTTACTTGAAATTGCTATTCTTCGAATATTTTATCGTTGAAATTGGTATTGAGATGCAGGTCGTGATTTCTATTGAGGCAAAGTGTTAAGTGGTGAAATAACATTCTATCGAGTTATTCTTCTGGTTGTTATTGTCAAAACTTTGTGTACATTGTGGTTGAGCCGTGGGCTCCTTATTGTCAAATGTTGTTATTGTTTGGTTTCTCTGGCAAGTTGTGATATCGGGCACTTGAGGTGCGATTTGTGATACGATGTGATATTGATACACATGCGGTGGTATAAGGTCTGGGGGTTGGAACGCATACGGTGAGATAAGATGGGCTTGATACGCGTGGCTAGTAGGGGAACTACTAGAAGTCATACGGTGTGATAAGGTGGGCTAGAACGCGGGATGCTATTTCGAGAAAAATAATTTACAAAACTAAATGTAAAGGCTCCCGCGGTGATATAAGGAAAGACTGTGAGTTATTTTTGTGATTTGGGACTACGAGGTGGTACCTCGGTAGTGGCCCTTGTTGATCTTTCTCTATTTGTTGTATTTGTCTTGGTTGTTTGTTTCCTTAACATGTCAATCCTTGTTTCCTTCCGTGTTGTATTATCTGCCTTGGATTCTGTGTAGTTAACTTTTGGTAAATTCCTTATTTGTTTCGTTTCCATTGTCATTACCATTGTATTGTTATATTTATCGTCATGTTTCTTATTATTTCCAGTAGAGCTTTGACCTAACCTCGTCACTACTCTACCGAAGTTAGGCTTGGCACTTACTGGGTATCGTTGTGGTGTACTCATGCTACGCTTCTGTACATCTTTTGTGCAGATCCAAGTACTTCCTATCAATCCCGATACTAGTGAGCTGAGTTTGCATTTGGAGATTTCAAGGTACATATGCCCACGTTCGCAGGCCTTAGAGTCCCCTTCTATTCCTTTTATATTTTTCCTTTTTTTGCTAGAAACAGTTGTATAGAAATGATTTTGTTATTGTCATAGAGCTTGTGACTTGTATTACGCCGGGTTTTGGGCTATTGTAGCTGTAGAGATTTCCTTTTTATATATGTTGTTGAGTTTGGAGATTTTTAATTGTTGTTTCATTCATTTCTGCATGTTTGTTAGGCTTACCTAGTCTTAGAGACTAGGTGCCGTCACGACATCCTACGTAGGGAAATTGGGGTCATGACAATTGGGTACATTATTATTGAGTAAATTATGTTCTAGTTTGCAATTAGGTTTATTGTTATTGATTAAACTTTTTTACTTTATTGTTGTATTTGGGATCTTAACTAGATTTTCTATTATAAATAAACAGTTGTTAGATCTTGAAAAAAAACAAGAAATTAATAAATTAAGATAAGTCAAGAAGAAAGAACAAATATGAGAAAATTTTCATACACTTTAATGTTCAATAATTGATTTTTTTTACTTTTTAACTTTTTTTGTATTATTGTTATTATAGAGTTATTTTAACTGAGTTTACTGTTACAATAAAATTCAATTGTGATTTCCCACTAGATTTATTTCTTCGATTATTTATTTTTTGATGTTACTATTATTTTAAGATTATGAATTTCATGTAGTTTACTATTATTAGCAAAAGATTTGAAAAGGAAAAAAAGAAATTTAAAAAGAAAGAAGAGGAAAATACAAATAAGAAATAAAAACAGTCAATTTAATAAAAAATATTAAATGCCACATGAATGTTCTTTTTGGCCTAATAACTAACTTTCACGCATTATAAAGAGGGAAGAAAATGTTTATTCAAGGGTAATAGCAACACATGTTTTTAGTATTCAGAGGTTTTTTAGGTATTAATCAATAAATTAAGGGCCCTTACGTAAATATTCCATAATTTATAGCTAACGTACTCTGCCGCCAAGTATACATTTACAAATATCTATTTCCATTGTCTCTGTACATCTCTTTTCATTCTCTGTTCCAACCTATTCCCTATGGATCATAGATATAGCTGCGCCGTCTGCAAACAACGCAAAGTAAGATGTCAACCAAACTACGAATTTTTGTTTAATCTTTCCAAAGAGAAAGCGAACACATATGAAAAAATTCATCAAGTTTTTGGGTTTTCCCAATTTGATACTTTTTTCGATAAAGTGGATGAAAGGAACAGATAGGATGATATAATCCTATCTCTACCAAGCTAATTCTCGAATTGAGCGTCCAATGCTTGGCGTGAATAAAGAAATTGCATCTTTAAAATTTCAACTTTCAAACACAAAAAGGTAATTAGTTCTGACCACTTGCATACATTTATTGATTTTTGTTTTTAATACGAAAATTGATGAAAGCTTCCAATGTAGGCTAGCTTCAGAAGAAATTCTGGTGAGCGGACTGGGCGGCACACCAATCGAGATTATTTCTTGTTTTGGTGAATTTATGGAAAGTTCGAAAATTTTATATACTTATAGAAAAAGAAAGATGATAATATACTGTTGTGAGTTATTGATTTTTTCTTTTTCTTATAGTTTCTATCAAAGATTGTCATTCCTTATTTGAATTTTTCTTGTTTAAGCCACTACAAGATTTCGTTAGGGTTTCGCTAAAAGTCTAGGCGAGCTACACTAGGGATTCTACTGAGCAGACTGGGAGGTACATTAGTAAAGTTTATTTCTTATTTATTTAATAGATATTTGTATTTCAGTGAATTTATAAAAAAAATGAGAATCTAATCTTACTTCATGTACTTGAATTTACATGTAGAGCATAAAATTTTAATCTCCAATTAACGAAAATTTGTAGATCTAAAAGTTTTTCTTTTTTTGGTGGCATAATATGTACAAAGAACGAATTTGGTGTCCAAGGGTGATTGAACAAAATTAGTAGGCTAAAGCTAAATTGATGAGGTCCTAATTATACAGTTTTTATAGAAATTATTTGTTTTTATAGTGTAGTATTCTCGCTAGATATAAAGCCTTTAACTTTATATAGTAATGTTATTATTTATATTGATATGGGATAATTTAAATTGTAAAATATTAAGCCATGTGTTTGCAATATATCACCTTGGATTTTGTTGCAAAAATGTTATTTACTAATAGGCAATTTTGAGTAGTTTAATTCAAGTTCTAATATCTTTACTCTTAAAAGTTAGCAATCTTCTTTCTTTCTTTTCGCATAAATTTTTTGTAGTTTTTTCTTTTTTTTCTACAAACTTTAATATTATCTAAGTGAAAATAAAATTGTATAATATTTTATTTGTTGGGGTGTCAAAATTTGGAGGTGTAAAGCAAAGATTTGTGTAGCCTCACCCTTGAGCCACTTTTGGTGTCAATGACTATTCA
The DNA here is from genome assembly GCF_001879085.1 of Nicotiana attenuata. Taxonomy (NCBI): domain Eukaryota; kingdom Viridiplantae; phylum Streptophyta; class Magnoliopsida; order Solanales; family Solanaceae; genus Nicotiana; species Nicotiana attenuata. The sequence continues at coordinate 61,179 of NW_017674870.1, read as the reverse complement.
ATGGTCTTTCTCCAGCTGCTTATGAAACAGATACTGTAATTTTTTTTTATTTTTTTTGTATAGATTGGATACTGCTTATTGTATGGCACCTGTATCTCAATGTAATATGCACCCACACACCACAAGGATCCACTTCGTTACAGTTTGTAACTAAGGTAGTGTTACGCTATATTGCAAATGTAATTGGTTAGTTGGTTGTATCACAACTCCCACTGATCAAATGTCAATTTGGATTTTTAGAGATGAATAAAATGCTCAGTTGATTTTTTTTATTTTAAAAAGAACAAGAAACGTATTGATAGTACGCTAAATAGACGCTATTTACACTCTAAATGAACCATACTTTATTGTTGTTTTAAATGCAAAATGATAACAAAATATTCTTATTGGTGTTCTTTTGCTTTGTAGGAACTAATCCAAGTTAGGAAGAGACTATGGAGTGTTTTGGAGTCAATAATGTGGATATAAGGCCAATCAAGAAGAACCCAAACGAAAATAAGCAAGACAAAGGCAAAGGATGACTGGACAAGAGGCCACCGCGACCGCGGTCGACCGCGGCTGGAACGCGGTAGGCCAAACGAGTGAGGCAGAATTGATGCATTTCACTGCTGTCGCGCCGCGGCCGCGGTCGACTGTGTAATTGCCCAGAAATTTAGGGACTTAAGTGTAAATCGTGGGAAACTTATCCTAACCCTATATAAGCTCAACAAACTCGCCCAAGAAAGTTTAAGCTTGTTTTTAGACTGAATTGGAGGCAAGAACAAGTGTGAGAAGATCAAGAAACCATTAGAGTTTTT
>NW_017674870.1:59014-59131 GCF_001879085.1 Nicotiana attenuata | reverse complement strand
TGCCCAGACTTGGCTAAATTCACTCCCCATTAATTCCATCACGACTTGGGATGAGTTAGTCAAGCAATTTGTGAATAAGTTTCATCCACCCAACAAGACTGCTCAGCAAATTGATGA
>NW_017674870.1:2609-56754 GCF_001879085.1 Nicotiana attenuata | reverse complement strand
AGTACATTTCCTTACTCTCTCGACAGCAACTGGGTTAGCCCGATGCAATGTGTTCCTATGAAGGGTGGTATGACGGTGATCAAAAATGATAACAATGAGCTGATCGCTACAAGAACCATCACAGGCTGGAGAATTTGTATATACTATAGGAAATTAAATCTGGCCACCCGGAAAGACCACTTCCCACTTCCCTTCATTGATCAGATGCTTGACAGATTGGTAGGGAGGTCCCACTTCTGTTTTCTGGATGGGTACTCAGGGTACAACCAAATCTCCATTGCACCAGAGGAAAGAGAGAAGACCTCCTTCACATATCCATATGGAATTTATGCCTTCCGGAGGATGCCTTTTGGCCTATGCAATGCACCCGCCACATTTCAAAGGTTCATGATGGCCATATTCACCGACATGGTGGAAGACATANTGGCAGGCAGGCCTATATTTCTTGGTTTTAATAGGACTCCTTACAAGCGTTGTTTCTATCTATGTATCAAGCAAGGGAATCGAGGTGGATCGTGCTAAAGTTGATGTGATAGAAAAGCTGCCACCCCCACATCAGTCAAGGCAATCAGGAGCTTCCTCGGGCATGCCAGTTTCTACCGGAGATTCATCAAATACTTCTCAAAAATTGCCAACCCTCTCTGTAAGTTGTTAGAAAAAGATCACCCTTTCATGTTTTCTGATGATTGCAGGGTAGCATTCGAGGAGTTGAAAATGAGGCTAGTCACAGCACCCATCATTGTTGCCCCCGACTGGGAGCAACCATTCGAACTCATGTGTGATGCCAGTGACTATGTAGTGGGGGCAGTGCTAGGACAGCGGAAAGACAAGATAATGCACCCAATTTACTATGCCAGTAGAACATTGAGTGGAGCTCAGCTGAACTACACTGTGACTGAAAAGGAGATGCTGGCCGTGGTGTTCGCATTCGACAAGTTCAGATCATACCTGATTGGCTATAAGGTAATTGTATATACTGATCATGCTGCTCTTAGGTACTTGATTCAAAAGAAGGAGTCCAAACCGCCCCTGATTCGTTGGGTGCTGTTACTGCAAGAGTTTGACCTGGAGATTCGTGACCAAAAGGGCACGGAAAACAAGGTCCTTGATCATCTATCGCGACTTGAAGGAGCTGAAAACTCCGTTGAGGCAGAGGATATTCTGGAAACCTTTCCAGATGAGCAGCTACTTGCCACAAGCCTTGAGGAAGTGCCATGGTATGCAGACTTTGCAAATTACCTGGCAAGCGGTATAGTTGCCTATGACCTTTCCTCTGTGCAAAAGAAAAAGTTTTACCGCGACTGCCGCATGTATTACTGGGATGAACCTTATCTATTTAGAATTTGTGTTGACAATATGATCCGGAGGTGTGTATCCGAGATATAACAATCTTCTGTTTTGCAGGCATGTCACGTATCGACATATGGCGGACATTTTGGAGGAGTCAGGACGACAACAAAAGTTCTAGAAGCCGGGTTCTACTGGCCAACAGTGTTTAAGGATGCACATCAATGGGTGAAGGGCTGTGATGAATGTCAGCGAACCGGGAACATCTCCCGTCGCCATGAGATACCCATGAACCCAATTCAAGAGGTTGAAGTGTTCAATGTATGGGGGATAGACTTCATGGGCCCCTTTGTCAGTTCCTTTTGCAATAAGTACATACTTGTTGCTGTAGACTACGTGTCCAAATGGATGGAAGCTGCAGCACTCCCCACCAATGATGCAAGGGTGGTGGTGGGATTTTTGAAGAAGAATATATTCACCCGTTTCGGAACCCCGAGAGCTATTATCAGTGACGGATGCACTCACTTCTGCAATCGAGCCTTTGAGAAATTGCTAGCAAAGTACGATGTGCGCCACAAGGTGGCAACCCCATATCATCCTCAAACTGGTGGACATGTAGAAGTGTCGAATAGAGAGATATAGAGTGTGCTGACCAAGAGTGTGAACGCCACAAGAACTGATTGGGCGAAAAAGCTAGATGATGCACTCTGGGCCTACAGAACCGCTTTCAAAAACACCAATTGGTATGTCACCATATAAGTTGGTGTTCGGGAAGGCCTGTCACTTGACAGTAGAACTAGAACATAGAGCTTGGTGGGCAATGAAACAGCTAAATCTGGACATTGAGGCTGCGGGAACAAATAGTGTCACAGAATTGCATGAGCTAGATGAGTTTCGATTTCTTGCTTTCGAGAGCACGAGGTTATACAAGGAGAGAATGAAGAGGTTGCACGACAAGAACATTGTTGAGCGAAATTTCAATCCCGGAGACATGGTGTTGCTTTATAGCTCACGACTAAGGCTATTTCCGGGTAAACTCAAGTCACGATGGTCTGGACCATTTCGAGTGGTCGAAGTGCTCCCTTCAGGTGCCATAGATATTGCCTCAGAGAAAGATTCCCACACATCTAGAGTCAATGGGCAAAGATTGAAACTATATGTGGGCATGGATGAATCCAAGGAAGTGTCAGTGATCCATCTGACTGAACCTCAGAGGTCGAGCGAGCCTTAAATATGCTCATCTGAGTCGTTCCGTGACGTTAAATCAGGCGCTGCGTGGGAGGCAATCCGTGATTTCTTTTGGTTTCTTTTCTTTTGTTTGATGTTGTACCAGATGTGTAGGAAACTAACATTCTTATAGAAAAAACTCGTGACCGCGACCGCGGTAAATAAAGAGTATTCTGTTTTAGGATTGCTCGATCCACCGCGACCGCGATGAAAACGCGAACATTCTGTTTCACCCTCCCCCCCTCATTCACCGCGGCCGCGGTGATTCGCTACAGGTCTATCGCCCAGATAAGTCACGTTTAAATTTTTTTTTTTATTATTTTCTTTTCTTTTTCCTCTTAAACACTAAAACCCCCCCGCCCCACCCTCACTTTCCCCATTCTTGTCTCACTCTACAAGCCCTAACCTAACATATCTCTCTCTTTCTTCTTCTTCTTCTCTCCAAGACCTAACCCATTCTTCTCTCTCACACACACACACTTCTACAAGACCCCATCTTCCATTAATATTAGTTTCTACAAGACCCATGTATGTCAAGCTTTTCATATCCCTTATTGTAATTCTCTATTTTGCAATTTTCTTGTTTGACTTGTGTAGTATTTATAATTAGATTCTTTTTTTGGTTTTCTTTTCTGCTTTTTAGTGGGTTTATGTGAAAAATGTTGTAGAGAAGAGTGTGGTATTGTTGTGTAAAGTTAATTGTGGTGGGGTGGAGTGGTGAAGTGAGAATGATTGATTTGGGGGAAGAGTTTATGCTTCCATAGGGCTAGGTGTGTTCGATTAGAGACCATGCTCACAAGGTGTTTGTGAAATTGCCCCAATAGAGCTGTAATGGCTAATGTGACCATGGTGGTGGTGAAGTCTGAGTAACCACCCAGGGTTCACACAACTCAAACCCTCACTAATAGGAGCCTCTGATTTGTCAGGTACAATGCATCAATCCAGGAAGAGACGTACCACAGGGTCCTCCGCTAGTGGACCTGGAGGTTCATCTAGAGCTTGGGGTCAGGCTAGTGCGGAATAGTTTCACCGCACTAGGTTTGTTTCCAAAGCAGCTCAGGACAGGTTTAACGCCAAGGCATCCAAGAAATTGTTACCTGAAGTACACATTGATCGGCAAGGCCTTGCAAGCGGAATGCCCAAGTATCTTTGAAGAGTTGAGGAGGTGTCAGCTGGACATCTTCTTTAATGAACCGGAGGAGGTGAATGTATTGATGGTAAGGGAGTTTTACGCAAACTGCCCGAAGCATGTTGATAGGGTGGTCACAGTACGAAACACTCGGGTGAATGTGTCCCTTTAGGCCATCCGCCGAGTGTACCGGCTGCCGGTATTCATTGGGGGAATGGATTATTACCATGCTTATCACTGCCCAACTATCTGGTGGACACCGATTCTTGAAGCAATAAGTGTGGCTGACAGGGAGCCAATATGGATAAAGCATCGAATTACACTAAACTCCAGTCTCTCAATTGGGAAGCTAAGTGTTGGCTCACAATTATCAACAGCCGTTTGCTGCCCTCCAGCAATACTACCGATGTCAATGGGCCAAGAGCAGCGACTATCTACTGTTTTATGACCCACCATGATTTTGATGTGGCCAAGCTCCTTCATGATGAGATGTTCATTCGCTCCCCAGAAGTACTCAAAGGGTTTTACTTCCCCTCTCTGGTTACCAAGCTCTGTCGTGCTGCACGAGTTCCTGAAAATCCCATAGTAGAGGGGAAGTTGCAATTGAAAGCCCCATCCCGGGCAAGCAAAATCACAGTTGGGAGAGAACCGGTAGTAGTGGTTAATGATGATAATGATGTTGATGAGGATGCTGAGGACGCTGCCGCCCCACCACAGTCGAGTGCTGATGAGACGGGCCCATCACAGGCCCGCCGAAGTACCCGCATGACAGCCTTGGAGCAAGAAATGGCTGGCATACTCACTTCGGTCACTGACTTGGGCACTAGAGTTGACAATTTGACAACTCAACATGCTAGGTCAGAGAAAAAGATCATGGGCTGGCTCCGGGAACAAGGACGAGCGTGTCACCTCGATCCTAGCACCGTCGCTGATCAGGACTGAGCACCAGGGAAGTCCCCTTACCTTACTCTGCTTTAAATTCTTTGACATGGGGACATGCCAAATCTTTAAGTGTGGGGTGGGGGATGGTTGTTGTATAATTGTATAAATTTGTATGGTGTTGTTGTTGTTGGGTGTTTTTGGTTGATGTTAACTAAATGCGACTTGGCCTGATGACGGACACCTCTCGACGAGTCTCTTGAGGGACTTAAGTCGAACAAAAAAAAACAAAAGATTTTCGTTTGTTAGGTAGTGTATCAACCCCCCCTTGGTTTTTCTTTAAACCACGGTTCTTTTCCAAGGGTTTCTATTTGAACCGGGTATAGTTAGTTTTTTCTTTTTAGCTTAGGAAGTCTTGGGCGAGAAACAAAAATGGAAATAGGGACCCTTAACTCTATGGTAGCTTGAATAAAGACTGCTTTAGTGTGACACTTAGGCTCTTTAGTTGACTCAAATAAGGCCTTAAATTGTGTGTTCCTGAATGGTTCAAGTACTTAGAACAGAGTGTCTGATGATCCTAACTGAATTGAGTCATGTGCCATGTGTGAGTGGGGCTTTCTGTATTATGTGTTAACATTCAATGCCTAGAACTTGCCATGTGTGTACAAAGCGAAATGGTAGCCAAGTTTGGTCTGGAAAGTGATATAGGCGTTTCTTTGCTTAACTTTTCTATGTATGCTTGTTCCCACCTAATTGTATATACCTTAGTCAACCCCGTTGAGCCTGTAAGCCTGTTTTCCTTGGCAACCACATTACAAGCCTAACCCGAGCTTAAATAGCCTATCTTGTTGAACCCTATCACCTCTTAGAAGCACTCTAAGTGTAATGGATATGGAAAAATATAAGTGAGGGGTGGTTGGTTGGGCTGTTAAGTGGAATTAAGGGGACATGAAAAGAAAAAGGTGCATTGGTTGATAAACAATATTAGAAGCCACCAGAAAAAGAAAAAAAAAAGAGAAGAGAAGTCTCAAATTGGTGGTAGATATTAAAAGAAAAAGTGTACTTAAAGAAAAATAAAAATAAAGGGGGTAACACAATAATGTAATGGTGGAATGAAGGTGTGATAAAGTTAAGAGCTTAAAAGTACACAATGTAGTGGAGTGCTTAGGGAGGTGTAATCACTTTACCTATATGTATGCAACCCGTCCCGCAGCCCACATTACAACCAAATAAAGTCCTATTTGATTCTAGACTGAATGAGCTCGATTAGTCGAGTATTACACTACGGGCAAGCCTATGGTGCATTGTTTGTGGCATAAGAATTTGTTTCTGAGGGTGAGTGAAATGTTGTATTCGAGTTCCTCAGTGTGTGTTTGTAAATGATATAAGTCTCTTTTGTAGTGAATAGGCACATGATTCATGAAGGGAAGGTAAGTCTGGAACTCTGACTGAGAGTAGGAGAGCTGTTTAGGGTATTGCGCGGCTAGAAAGGAGTCCACTCTTGAGGCGAGGAGGTTGCGCTGAAGTAGTCTATCCGTATGAAGTATTATTGGTATAAAGAGTAGGGGAGGTATCCCGTGATGATTAGGCCTATAGAGTGTGGTTTGTTTCTAGAGGACTAGCAACGGTTTAAGTGTGGGATGTTGATAGTAGGCTATATAGACGCTATTTACACTCTAAATGAACCATACTTTATTGTTGTTTTAAATGCAAAATGATAACAAAATACTTTAATTGGTGTTCTTTTGCTTTGCATGAACTAATCCAAGTTAGGAAGAGACTATGAAGTGTTTTGGAGTCAATAGTGTCGATATAAGGCCAATCAAGAAGAACCCAAACGAAAATAAGCAAGAAAAAGGCAAAGGATGATTGGACAAGAGGCCACCGCGACCGCGGTCGATCGCGGCTGGAACGCGGTAGGCCAAACGAGTGAGGCAGAATTGATGCATTTCACCGCGGCCGACTGTGTAATTTCCCAAAAATTTAGGGACTTAAGTATAAATCGTGGAAAACTTATCTTAACCCTATATAAGCTCAACAAACTCGCCAAGAAAAGTTTAAGCTTGTTTTTAGACTGAATTGGAGGCAAGAACAAGTGTGAGAAGATCAAGAAACCATTAGAGTTTTTCAATCTTTTTCTTGTTATCTTTATTTGCAAATTATGAATACTTTTGTGGTTTTATCTTCCTTTGCTATGAGTAGATAATTATTTAGTCTAGGGTTTTGATGGAACCTGTTGAGGGATAAACTTCTTGTTGTGTTAATATAGTTTGCCCAGTTTAATCTCTATTTGTTCAACTACGTTCTTGTTGTAGTTAATTGATAGGATCCTCAATTAGCTGTGCCTATTTAATATGTATTACTCGGGAGAGAGTGCATATTTAGGTAGTTGTTGAACAACACCACTCTCAAAGTATATGAGAAATCAATAACCGAGGGTTTAAAGGTGGGATTAGGGATAACGAAACCTTGGGTGCAATCGAAGTGAGTTGTAATAAAAGCCAGCTAGCGTAACTCGGGAGAGTGCGTCGAGTAAATTGTCGTAATTACTCTGGAGAGATTTACGGTAGCAAGAGTGCTCATGATCAATAGAGACGATTAGGCAAATCTATGCGAAACATAACAGGAAGGGATTCTATCAATAGGGGAAATCACAACCTTAGATCCTTCTCTTATTTGTTTACAACTCAGTCATAGTTAGATTATAGTTTGATCTTTAAGGTGGCATCTGAATAATTATTTTGAGAAATATTTAGAGGAAAAGTTTTCGGCAAAATAAAAAAATGTATTTAAGTGCATCTGCCTTTGGAGGTTTATAATGCTATTTTTCCTATTTTAGAATGCCTCATTTTCTTTAGAAGTTTCAGTAATTAAAAATGGGGAAGTTACATAATATACTCATTCGTAAAACTCACTATCATAATATACCTAAGTTTCGAAATTACATTAATTATTCCAAAATATTACACGCTATACCTCCATTTATTCTGAAACAAATTAATATTCTACTTTGCAATACAATCCGAATCTAACTTATTACACAATATTCTAATGAAGAGTACAATATCAAGACCAAACATACCAAGTTATTTTAATAAAGAATATAATTCAATATATATATATATATATATATATATATATATATATATATATATATATTATAATATTCTAATTTGAAATATAATAAAAAATCAAACATACCATAATATTCTAATCTGGAATATATAGTATTTTATTTTGTAATACAGTATGTATACATAGTAAAAAAAATTATAAAATACATATACGGCATAAAATTAAAATATTTTAATTATATATAGTGTTAACATGTTTTCATTGTGGCAATACCGCGTAGATTATCCATTAAAAACAAAGTTTATTATATTTGGGCTCAAACAATTTTGTTATGGGAAAGTTACATCATATACTTATCTAGAGGATCTCTTTACACCATATATTCTAAAGTTGGAAATTCTTATAATAATTACTTCACGTAACCTAACTGTCATGATTACATAGGGATATCCCTTAAATGTAGCCATAACTCATTATAGTGAATTGAATATTTCTATTTACCTCCCTCCTAACAAAGTCAATTACTCAAGTTTATCATATTCCCGGAAAACACATTACCTTGCACAATACGAACTCTTCAAAGTAAGAAATTAAATATAAATCCCACGATAAATAGAAATATTCAATTTACAATATAGATAATATTTAGTTTATATATTCAATACATTTACAACAATATTCCTAAAATAAAGAGGCATATTGTCACGACCCTAAAACCGACCCGGTCGTGATGGCGCCTATCATAAAACTAGGCCAGTCGACACAATTCCAAAATCAACCATTTTTCTAGGGAAGTCATTTTTTTAATTCATTAATTACCAGAATTTTCATAATATAAGCTTAAATAATCAGTGCGGAATAAATACACAGCCCGACATCGGGGTGTCACAAGTCACGAGCATCTACTAAAGTCTGAATACAACGAAGAGTCTGAAATATACTATAACAGGCTGAGGAAGATAGGAGGGAGAGAGAGAGAGCAGGGCTGCGAACGCCGGGCAGCTACCTTGCTAACTCCGATGACTCTGCCACTGAGCAATCAACACTCGCTACCGGGTTCAGAAATACCTGGATCTGCACACAAGGTGCAAAGAGTAATGTGAGTACGCCAAATCGATAAGTAATAAAAGTAAACGAAAGCTGAGCAGTAGGAAAACACGTAAACCACGTCATAATGCTATCGCAAATACAGTGCGCCTCCAAAACAGTACAGAAATCATTTATTTCGTAAATCAAACTCAGTTTTAGTAAAAATCCTTTCCTTTTAAAAGAAAAAAAACTTCTTGCAATAGTTTCAAACGAGTGATAAAAATAGTGAGTAAAAACGATAGAAACGTAAACAGCCCCTCGGGCAAAACATGTAACATAAACTGCCCCTCGGGCATAATATCAACAGAACCAGCCCCTCGGGCTACCTCACAATCACTCGCAATCATCCCCTCAGGCATAACATGAATCAAGAACCGCCCCTCGGGCAAAACATGGATCAAGAATAGCCCCTCGGGCTATATCACATCACTCACTCTGGGTACCCGCGCTCACTGGGGGTGTGCAGACTCTTGGAGGGGCTCCTACAGCCCAAGAGCTATAACAAGCCATCTCATGGTATAATAACACAGGCCCTCGGCCGCATAACAAGCCACCTCGTGGCGTAACAAATCAGGCCCTCAGCCTCAAAATCATGAATCAGTACAACATTACTGCGCTGCGCAGCCCGATCCCATATCCTCACAACATAGGCCCTCGGCCTCACTCAGTCAAAAATCTCTCAAGCCACTCGGGCAATAGTAAAACATGATATCAAAACGGAGTAAATATGCCTGAGTTATGAAAATAGTAGAATACAACATGACTGAGTACAAATATAAAGTCAAACAGTGAGGAATAGTAGTAAAAATCCCCTAAGAGTCCAAACCAGTGGCACGAGGCCCAAATATGGCATTCAGCCCAAAACATGATAATACTTCCCAAACACAATTATATCAAACTGTTTTCAATCAAATACGCGACTTAACAGTCATACAGGACGGACTGAGTCACAATCCCCAACGGTGCACGACCCCACGCTTGTCATCTAGCGTGTGTGTCACCTCAAAGTAGCACAACAATGTGAAATCTGGGATTTCATACCCTCAGGACAGCATTTACAATCATTACTTACCTCAATCCGGTCCAAATTCTAGCCCGTTGATGTGCCGGGGAATTTCGGCACATTTCAATACTAGTTGCTTAGATTTTAGCTTGTTTTAATGCAATTACCTCCTTTACTCATGTAATTTTGGTGTTTTTATAGTACATAAGGACTAAGGACCCAAGATCATGGAAATGAATGCAAAAAGACAAGAAAAGAGCAAAATGTAGCAAAAATGCAATTCTGCGACGCATTATGCGATCGCAGATCACATCTGCGAGCCGCATAATCGACACTCATATCGCAGACAAAAGCAGAGTTCTGGGCAAATCTCAAGTCAAGAATGCGATCCATTATGCGACCGCAGAACCTGTCTGCGAGCCGCAAAGTGGACCGCAAACCAACCATGAAGGTTGCTGAAGGACGAATGTGCGATGCAAAATGCGACCGCATTTCTACAATGCGAACCGCAGATCTGGAATGCGATGAAGATCTGAAAACTAGGGTTTCAGTCTGCGATGGGGACGTCCAAAATGCGAACCGCATTTCACTTATGCGACAAGAATGCGGTCGCATTTCTGACCTGAAAGGGTATTTTTGTCCGTTTTCTGTCCCGATTTTCAGTCCACTATAAATAGCTTTATGATATTTTTGTGGGCTCATCTTGTCTAGTTTTTGAGCTACATTCCAAGACTTAAATATTCTTCACTTTTGGCATTTTGTGCGTCAAGAATCTTCACTTTGTAAGCTTTATGGCAATTAATATTCTCTTGTTTTTGTATTTTTGCATGAGTAGCTAACTTTAAATACTAAGGTTGTGGACCCTAAATGGGTGTTATGTTAATGGGTGTTTAACATTGAATATATATATAATGGTTGGTTGATATTTATTTACTTCTCATTCTTCATTTATTGTTGGTGGTTGCAAACATTAACAAGTGCCATTAAATTCTTTCTTTGCTTGGGAAAGTGGGTTAGAATTTGGTAGGCGTAAATATCAAAGACTCAAGGCTTTAAACCTTGTTTAATAGAATCGCTTAGGAATAAGTGGATTTTATTTGGCATATATTGATTGTTATTAATTGCAACTCTTTTACATTTGGGAAAATTATAAAGAGGAAATACTACCCACCTATTGGGAAATATTGGGTAGTCACCTAGACATCAATTGCATATCAAAAGGACCTTCCATTAGAAATATATCATATTAACACCGATAATATTACACTTCATTAAAGGGGACACAACCTTGGTTGCTTTAATCCAATTAATTACACTTTCAATATTCCAACTAGTTGTTACTTCAAAACAAACTCAATCCAAACTCTTGTATTATTAATTCACATTCTTGTTACCGTTAACTGAATAGAATTACGACTTTAGTCGAGCAACACACTATTCGAGTAACCTTTTCACACCTATTCCCTATGGGATTCGACCCCAACCTTGTTGGGTTATTATATTTGACATCGACCGCCTTACACTATTTCTTAAAGTGTAATTTGAGCGTATCACCCGCGATGCCCTTGCCTCGTGAATCGGCCTCCAAATGCTCCAAGTCTACCCAAAACAGACTCATACCATCAAAAATATGCTAAGGGAACAAAGCCCACTCGAAAATAATCAATTTACACCAAAATCTCGAAATTGACCAATCCCCGACCCCCGGGCCCACGTCTCGGATTCCGATAAAATTCACAAAACTGGAATCCTTACACTCTCACGAGTTCATACATACCAATTATACCAAAATCCAACCACAATTGACCCCTCAAATCCCTATCAAAGGTCTCCAATTTCAAGCCCCAGTTCTTCAAATTTTAGCCACAAATTTCCATAAATTTCAAGCCTAATCAGTGAAATAACACCATAGAAACGAGTTTTAGGTTCAACAATCTTACCTCAACGAAGTTCCCTTGAATTCCCTCTTCAAAATCTCCCAAAAAGCTCCAAAATCGTCTCAAAAATGGTAAGAAAGGCTGAAAATCGCGAAGCCCATAATTTATATGTTTTGCCCCAGCTAAACCGCTTCTGCGGTAAAAATCTCGCACCTGCGGACCCGCACCTGCGGACCCGCACCTGTGGTCCTAGGTGCGCATCTGCGGAAGTCACTTATCCGCTCAAGGACCGCACCTGCAATCAGAACCCCGCACCTGCGCTATCGCAGGTGCGCTCGAACCTCCGCATCTGCGGTTCCATTCTTCCTCACCCTTGGCCACATCTATGACCCTCATTGTGCTTCTGCGGGCCCGCACCTGCGGTCCCCAAGCCACAGGTGAGGTTATGACAGGAACTTCAACAGCTTCAGCTGCAAATTTCCAACTCCAAACTTCCCGTCAACCACCCAAAATTACCCCGAGGCCCCCGGGGCCTCAACCAAAAGTATGGACAAGTCATATACCACTATCTAAACTTACACCAATCTTCAAAACACCTAAAACAACGTCAAATCAACAAAATAACATCGGATTCAAGCCAAGGTTTCCAAAAACTTCCGAATTCCGCTTTTGATCAAAAAGTCTATCGAACCTCATCCGAATGACCTAAAATTTTGCACACACATCACAAATGACACAAAGGACCTACTCCAATTTCCAGAAATTCCATTCCGACCCCGATATCAAAATCTCCACTGCCGACCGGAAAATGCCAAAATTCCAATTTTGCCAATTCAAAGCCTAAATCTACCACGGACCTCCCAAATACATTCCGGACGCGCTCCCAAGTCCAAAATCACCTAACGGAGCTAACCAAATCATAAAAATCCGAATCTGAGATCAAATACTAAAAAGTCAAAACTTGGTCAAACCTTTCAAATTTAAAGCTTCAAACTAAGAATTGTTCTTCCAAATCTATTCCGATTATCCTGAAAACCAAAACCGGCGATTTACGTAAGTCATAATACATCACACGGGGCTAGTCATGCCCGAGAACTGGCGAGCAAAATGTAAAAGCTCAAAACGACCGGTCACGTCGTTACATCCTCCCCCACTTAAACATAAGTTCGTCTTCGAACGTGCCCCGAGTCGTTCCGAAAACTATCAAATCGCCGTGTAACCTTACCATGCACATACCGGGGGGTGATCCCACGTCACCCTATCTCATATAGGTCCGATAACACAATGCAACTAAAATTTCACAGTCCAACCTAGCCCATGAACCTTAGAACCAAATTCCAACTTCCGAAATCATTTATAAGGTGAGAGCCTCACATTTATACTCTGAATAAGTCCGAACAAGCTGTATCAACCATATCCGTACCCAAGATGCAATTACATGATATAACACATAACTCAGACACTCGTAGCGATAACTTCTAATCACAACAATTGCCCAAAACAACCGAACACCGATAATAAACCTATTATCCAATAAAGCCCCATTCCAACACTTCCGTATATTTCCAATGATGAATGAAACACGCAGAAAGTCATAGCCATTCCTCAGATCAACCATTCATGAAGCTCCCTCTCCTTTGGCAAGGACCATAGCAAATTTCTAAGCCAACCATCGATATTATCCTTCCAACATGCTGAAATCAAATCCGTTTGTATTCATTCTAGATCCCAACGATCTCATCTAACCCAACACAACTACTCTGGTGACATGACACATCAACACAATCTAAAGCCACAACCTGTGCACCAATAAGCAACAGTCCGAATATACTCAAATCATGAAAAGTGACTCAAATGAGAGAGATGTACCACAAGCTCACCAGTACTACCACATCACGATACTAGAAATTCACCACACACCGTAGAACCAGAACGCACGAATTTGACCCGAAGGATCATACCTCCACATAACTTCGCTACAATGCGCGACTCTCTCCAAACACTGGTCCACATGAAGCACCTCAAGTCACTATGCTCAAAATCAACAATCTCGCGCCGTTTGATGTCTAGTACCAAAAGCAAATCATCATAACCACGGAGAAGCAACTGACATGAAACCGCACAAACCCGAAAGGACATAGCCAATACGCCATCCACCGAGCAATACCCAATACTCTTCCCGCTCAAATTCCACTATGAGACCCCAATAAAACCGCACCACATGTGCCTATAATCCACAAATCATGACGCCTCGCGACCCGAAAAGGTAACTCATAGATAACTCTGAAACAGTAATAAGCTCAATAACAATCGAATAAACACATCCCTCGACAATAGCAACTCGGAGTCAACAAAGCCGACTCGACGCAGATCACACATCCATATAGGCCTACCAATGAACCCCTTATCAAGGAGTTCCTGAAGCTGCTCCTTCAACTCATTTAACATCACCGGTGCCATAAGATTCGGTGCCCGACACCAAATCAATACCGGAATTAACAACCCTGTCCGGCGATATGCCCGACAGCAGGAAACACATCCGGAAAATCCCTCACCACCGGAACTGAATATATGGTAGGAGTCTCTGCACTGACATCCATCACGAAGGCCAAATAAGAAAGACAACCCTTCCCAACCATCCGCTGGGTCTTCAAAAATGAAATCACCATACTGGGAACATAATCCGTCAAACCTCGCCACTCGATCCGTGGCATCCCCGGCATAGCCAACATCACCGTCTTAGCGCGATAGTCCAGAATAACACGACACGAAAACAACCAGTCCATACCTAACATCACATCAAATCTAACATACTAAGCGACAAAGGATCCGCTCGGGTCTCCAAACCCCGATAATCACCATGCAAGGCCGATACACGCGACCCACAACCACGACATAACTTGTTTATGAGAACTTCTAGTGTCCAAGTCCATATTGCACACGAATCACTATATTCGATCCCAACTCCGGCGTCCGAATATATAACACACCTCTAATACCCAATCATCCCACGAGGGGTACTCTTAAAAATTCTTCTGTGCCGCCAAGCAAACTCGAACATCAGCAGTCGATCAAACAAGAGAGTGCCGCAATACTAATGAAGTATCCATAACTCAAACACATCGCCCCTTTTAGAATATATACCATCATCAAGCTACACCAATCAGTGATCTCATTTATCTAGCCATCTAAAACTATCCATGATGCCTAAGAATTTGTGACCTTCCTTTCAAAACTGAACCGTGACCTCACACATGCAAATCTCAATCCTACACAATATACCGCATATACCATACCATCTTAAGATATACATAAGAACTTCGTATCCATTTCGAACCGCAATCACCTACGTACTCGGCTAGCCAAGAACTTTCCATTTGATCCCATCTAGAAGAAAATCACTATACATCACATGCTCCTTACGCCAGTAGAAAATGTACACCTCAAACCGTGGTAGAAACCATCAAGAGCTCTCCGAATCCCATTTACACAAAACCAAACTGTTAGGACTGAATTCCCTTAACTCCACCAAGCTACGCAGGCTATCAAAACCTAAGAGCATTGCCTCGAAACACCTGTAGAAACTCATTACTTCATAAGCACCCAAGGAACTAATCATATCCCTTACCATACTGATCAGACCTACTACCAAGCTATCATATTTATCCAAGTTCCTTCTCAATTATCTTTAGTTTGATACGTTTCCTTGCTAGTACACCACTATCCTTAACTAAAACTTTACCCACGAACTTTAAGATAAAACCACACCGCCCTAAGGCTCATAAACCATTGTATTCTTCTGAAGCACCCCCAAAAGTACCACAACCGAGATACCTGCTCTGAAGAAACCTTCTGCGAATCTAAAGCCATTACCTCTACCTTCCTGATACTGGTATGTAGAATTCATAATGATGTAAAAATACCACGAGTCCTGACACCCTCCAATGTAAACCTCAGTTTCTAGCCAAATACACATCCTGAAGATTCCCAATTACTACATGTAAATGTTAAATCCTTCAAAATCATTCTCGGGAGTCATCCACTCTACTCAGGTTTCAATTAGACTGATCAAATGAACCGAACGACCTGTGCCCCATTAGAACAACAACACCTATGGAAGTAACCCCACCTTAATGCAACCGAACAAATTCATATCCTATGCACCGCACATCCTTTACCAATAGCAACTCAAGTCATTCTGTGATTCTCATACACCCATAAAGCATAACGTAACCTTTATTAAAAATTTCCTTTACTCGAGCTATCCTCGATCTCAACCCCTGCAAGCCACAACTGATTCACTAGTATGCCTCAAACTGGAACCAACATAGCACATAACCGTGCATTCAACTGATTAGTAGCAGACTCCCCCACTTGGCTCAAAGCCATAGATTGAAACACACAATAACTCATAATGCTTATACTCTATCACTGCCATAGCGTCATAGTGAGATTAAACTCAATCCCTCATAAGCTCGTGCAACACAGGACATCTAGTATATTCAAATCATCTGCCAATCTCACATTTACCCTCGTAACAGTCAAGACAACTCTCGTACGCGATCCAAACTCAAACTGCAACACATAATTCACTGGTAAAAGAGGGCTTACAACAAACATCATAGGGACCATACTAACTTCAAAACACTCCGCAGGAGATGACCCACCTGCTTTGCCTCAAACTAACATCTCTCTATACCCTTCCACCGTCATAAAAATTACGCAATCACTTAATCTTCCTGAGTCTGTAATCATATCACAACATGAAATCTACTCCATTTCCCAACTAAACAACATGAAAAGATCCTTCAACACGCCCACAACTCGGGCCATACATCAAATCACGATGGAAATCGAGCACCAGATAGTTCTTACCACCCCCAAGCAGACCCTTCTAGTCTCCTTCAAATCACGTGAACACAATTAGCAGTCACATCATACTCATCACGTAGCTATCCAGCCATCACTTCCCTTTATAGGGACACTATCAAACATACAAATCCAAAAACACACGCTCACACAATCAATAGCTCAGGGCTCAAGCTACAGGAAAGG
Organism: Nicotiana attenuata; assembly: GCF_001879085.1. Taxonomy (NCBI): domain Eukaryota; kingdom Viridiplantae; phylum Streptophyta; class Magnoliopsida; order Solanales; family Solanaceae; genus Nicotiana; species Nicotiana attenuata. Next base: position 40,133 of record NW_017674870.1, on the reverse strand, counting down.
CCCGGCCTCAAGTCCTCCAGACTAGCCCAACATCAACACACAAAAATCACATCTCGCCCTTCGATCAGGGAATCACAAGCCGTCGATGCACAGCTAATACCGAGCGCTCATACGCGTATACGAATGTGTGGAAGGAATTTCAAGTGTTACATTTCAAGCTGAATCAAGGACGCACGATAAGAATTCAAGAATGCGGGATTTCCTAAAGGTTCTGCAGCCTTCCGAGGATAAGTACAGATGACTCCGTACCGATCCGCGAGACTTTACTAAACCTGCTCATGACTCGTAAGACCTATGTAACCTAGGCTCTGATACCAACTTGTCACGATCCTAAAATCGACCCGGTCGTAATGGCGCCTATCGTGAAACTAGGCCAGCCGACACAATTCCCAAATCAACCATTTTTCTATGGAAGTCATTTTTAATTCATTAATTACCAGAATTCTCATAATATAAGCTTAAATAATCAGTGCGGAATAAATACACAGCCCGACATCGGGGTGTCACAAGTCACGAGCATCTACTAAGGTCTGAATATAACGAAGAGTCTTAAAATATAATATAATAGGCTAAGGAATATAGGAGGGAGAGAGAGAGAAGTGCTGTGAACACCGGGCAGCTACCTTGCTAACTCCGATGACTCTGCCACTGAGCAATCAACACCCGCTACCGGGTTCTAAAATACCTGGATCTGCACACAAGGTGCAAGGAGTAATGTGAGTACGCCAACTCAGTAAGTAATAAAAGTAAATGAAAGCTGAACAGTAAGAAAAAACGTAAACCACGTCATAAAGCTACCGTAAATACAGTGCGCCTCCAAAACAATACAGAAATCATTTATTTCGTAAATCAAACTCAGTTGCAGTAAGAACCCTTTCCTTTTAGAAGAAAGAAAACTTCTTGCAATAGTTTCAAACGAGTGATAAAAACAGTGAGTAAAAATGATAGAAACGTAAACAGCCCCTCGGGCAAAACATGTAACATAAACTGCCCCTCAGGCATAATATCAACAGAACCAGCCCCTCGGGCTACCTCACATTCACTCGTAATCAGCCCCTCGGGCATAACATGAATCAAGAACCGCCCCTCGAGCAAAACATGGATCAAGAAAAGCCCCTCGGGAAACAACATAAAACAACAACAGTCCCTCGGTGTCACGACCCAAAATCCACTAAGGGTCGTGATGGCGCCGGACACCGCTGTCAGGCAAGCCAACCCAAATTACTTAATTAAATTCTTGTTTAAATAATTTCCGAAACCACTTCTTTTATACTTTTAAGCAATACATAATAACTTCCACTGAATAAATAATGAAACATTCAACAACCTTTTTAAAGTTTTTGAATAAACCCATAGACATCTCTAGAACCCGGTGTCACAAGTGCATGAGCTATTTCAAAGAAACAATACAATACAACATCCATCCGGAATACAAATGGACAGAAAGTAAATACAATATACTAAAAGGGACTATACTAGCTGCGGTCCGCCTCGAGTAATGCAGCTCACCTAGTCCCAGTTTTATCCATGCTGCTACGCCCAGTGGGCCACTAGAAGTACATGTGCCTGTGCAACAAAAATGCACAGAAGTGTAGTATGAGTACAAAAAAACAACGTGTACTCATTAAGTATCCCGCCTAATCTCGAAGAAGTAGAGACGAGATGGCAACTTCGAAACTTACTAAAGGTCCAATAATAATATTATTAATGCGATGACTCCTAGATTTATTAAGAACAACAGTAGAATCTAAATGAGTCATTAAACAGGTGAAAGTTCCTTTTTATTTAGTCTCCGGATTCATAATCCATTAATTAACAATTATCTCAAGTCGGGGAAAGCAGATATTAGTAACAACAACTATCATAGCAAGCAATACAAGCATGCGCAACTCATGCCGAGGACGTACTGCTCGATCCAACAATATTTAAACTGTGCACTGCCAGAGGGTCAAATGGCGCGAACCATAGATGCATCTATTACCCCGCTCGCGAATCATTGATGCGACGTGGTCAAATATAAATAAACACGACAAGCAGTCAAATCCTAAATTTATCAGGGAACAATTATCCAAGGGAAAACAAAATTCTCTTTTAACAATTCAAGAAAAATGGAGTTTAATCTTCTTAGAAATTCCTTTACCAAATCGATAGGATTTAAGAAATTCAATTGTCAATAAGATCACAGATATTCCAAGTATAACATGCTTTTTTGGGTCCTAAACTACCCGGACTTACACATATTAGTAGCTACGCACGGACTCTCGTCACCTCGTGCGTACGTAGCCCCCAGAAATAGGAGCACATAACCAATTATTTCACCTATGGGGACAATTCTCTCTTACAAGGTTAGAAAGGAGACTCACCTCGCTCGGAAGATCCATAACCGGCATTCCACGCCCTTCCGAAGACTTGAATTGATGCTAAATACTCCCAAAACTAGCCAATGATTATGCAAATTCATTAATATACGATAAACTACTCAAATTAATCCAATTTATAACATTTCCTAACCCCGATCGAAAGGTTGACAAAAACGCCCTCGGGCCCACGTGCCCAGATTTCCAAAATTTTCGAAGAATAAGTTTACCTATAGCTTCACGAACTCAAATATATAATTTCCTATTAATTCCATCCCCAAAATCGCGATCAAATTCCAAGAATATGAATTTCTAGATCTTTCTACCAAAACCCCAAATTTCTACCAATTTACATGCCAAAATCTATACATAATCGATGTATTTAACTTAAGATGGATGGGATTAGCTTACCTTATCGTTGATGACGAAAAACCCCACTTGAATCTCTCCCAAAAATCGCGCAAGCCAAGAAAAATGGAGGAAAATGGCCAAATCCCAACTTTAAAACAAGACACTGCCTCCAGCATTTTCCGCACCTGCGGTCACTCGACCGCTTCTGCGGTTCCGCAGGTGCGACCACATCACCGCATCTGCAGTCCTTCCCAGGCCCCCTTATTTCCGCTTCTGCGCCTCTTCTACCGCAGGTGCGGTTTCGCTTCTGCGGCCCACTGACCGCATCTGCACTCCCTTCGCTCCTGGCCCAAAACCGCATATGCGCCCTCCTAGCCGCTTCTGCGGCTCCGCACCTGCGGCCCAATTCTCGCAGGTGCGGTTATGACAACAACCAGCAAATTCAGCCTTCCAAAAATCCCATTTTCGATCCGTTAACCATCCGGAATCCACCCGAGGCCCCCGGCACCCCAACCAATCATACCAACTAGTCCCAAAACACATTACGAACTTGCTCGAGGCCTCAAACCACATCAAACAACACTAAAATCATGAATCGACCTCCAATCCAAGCTTTATGAACTTTAGAATTTCAAACTTCTACTTTCGATGCTTAAACCTATCAAATCACGTCCGATTGACCTCGAATTTTGCAGACAAGTCATATTCGACATTACGGACCTACTTTAACTTCCGGAATCGGATGCCGACCTCGATATCAAAAAGTCCACTTTCCGGTCAAACTTCTCGAAAACCTTCAAATTCTATCTTTAGCCAACGGACCTCCGAATTCACTTCTGATCGCGCTCCCAACTCCAGAATTACCATACGGAGCTACTCCCTGACTCGAATCCCAAACGGACATCGATAACACCGACATGCACTTCAATCCAAACTTATAAAATTTCTTCCAAAATGCTAACTTCCACAATGGGCGCTAAAACGCTCCCGGGTCATCCAAAACCCGACCCGGACATACGCCCAAGTCCAAAATCATCATACAAACCTGCTGGAACCTTCGAATCCTGATTCCGAGGTCGTTTACTCAACAATCCAACCTTAGCTAATTATTTCAACTTAAAGCTTCTGAAATGAGAATTTTCTCTCCAAGTCAACTCCGAACTTCCCGAAATTTATTTCCGACCACGTGTACAAGTCATAGTACCTGAAATGAAGCTGCTCATGGCCTTAAACTGCTGAACGACGCGCTAGGGCTCAAAATGACCGGTCGGGTCGTTACATTCTCTCCTACTTAAACATACGTTCGTCCTCGAACGTGCTAAGAACTATGCTGGGGTTGTCCGAAATCACTGTTTAACACCTCGAGCGCCTACCCGTGCTACCACAACTGAGTTGAGCACATTAGCTCGATCAATTCTGAAGACATTTCTTTTTATTCAAGCAAATAAGTCTTAGAGCCCAATTCCAACATTCAGAATTCTCTGCCAGGCTTGTCCCAACATACGCTCACCGTATTAATAACTACACGCAGCACCGAAACATGACTGCATACCTTAGCCGAATTCACAACTTGCACCACTTTACTCACAGGGCCACAATAACATTCTCTGATCAAATTAATCGAAATTCCATGAATCTGATGCTCTCATTGCACCTCATGACCTACATAGGTCTTGCTCTAGTTCTTACAATACCGCCATGACGGAAGAGATGCATAGAAATTCATAACCAACTGCCGAATCAACGATTCATTGGGTCTACACTCCTGACAAGAACCATCACCTCATTCTTAACCAAATAATGGTCTTAGCTCCTTAATATACTTCATATAGTCAGATTGCACTGATCCTAAATTCAATGATCTCGTCTCACCCAGTACGTACTGCTCAGGCAATAAGCCACCCCGGACATAATCAAAAGTCTCATACGATGCCACAATGTGCCATTAGGCTATGAACTCGAACGTGACAAAAAGGAACGAACTCTGGAAGGAACTACTCAACTCACGCACTAATATGGACTTTCCTTTGAAAATAGGAAGCAAGGCATACAAAAATAGCATATAGAAAACTGTACTCAATATCACACTGTTGCGGCGTGTAACCCGATCCAAATAACATACCCATGGCGGCGTGCCATCCGATCCACACATAGAACTCATATAAGGAGATATACATCGAGCTAAATTGCTCATTACAACAAAATACCGAATATCGGTCACAAGCTCGCTAAGTGCATAATGCCATCCCTGGGGAGACATATAGTGCCATAGGCTACAAAACTCAAGCAAAACTGAGGTGCGATATACGATCTGAATCTCGAGAGCCATCCTGCTCATATAACATCATCTCAACGCGGAACCTCAACACATAAGAAATTCACCAAGCCGTCTCACAACTCATACGGCACAATATATCATTACATGAAATAGCTGACGACGAAATAGTACCCCGACTACTTGTCCAAAGGAGCGCATTGCTGAAATGAACACATCTGGCCTGATATAGAGCCCATATTCACATTTAGATCCATTCACAGGCCTCAAACTGATTCTGATCCCACTGAACTAGACTAATAACCTTTCAAAGGTCCATAATAGCTCCCCTTTCTCTCATAACACATAAGAACAACCATCATAACCGGAGTAATCATCCACAGTCCACAACTCAATAAACCGAGTGTCCTCTAGGTACAAATTCTCAAATTAACGATACCACCACAATCTCCATGCTTGGTTTCATTCTCCAATCAATCAGTGAGTACATGCCATACTTGTACAATATTCCCGTGGAGCACGCCACCACGACCTTTCGTAACAGATACAAGTCTGTATATCCATACCACCAGCCGCACTAACGCTGAAAAGCGATCAAGAATCCATAACCAGGATGCAAAGCCTCTTTCACAAATGCCGATCTCAGGTGACGTTGAAGACAATACCAACTTACTTTAAACATCGAAACTACTTCCTGCTCATCCGAGCTCGTGACATTCTTGTCAACATCGAACTGTAACCTTGATCCTCACTTCAAATTCCATACCGCTCACTACACCCAACACGCCAATATACGATATAACACGATTTTTATTATAACTCCGGAACTACTAATAGATTAACACTTCATCACATCAAAACTTTTCACTTAGCTCGCCTCAGGAGAACCATTGCGACACACGGGTGAATCCTCATAACCGTAGGACATGCCAAACCTCTCAGTAGTGGTCTTAAGCCACCACAGTCCTTCCGGGACCCGCCATAACAGTAGAATACTTCTGAATAGCATCAATTACGGCGGCCGACAAACCTCACATGTACAGCCACAAATCACTTGCATAACTTGATCGTGCTAAAGGAACCGATCACTGCCATCAATATGCCAATTCAACTATGGCTAATCAATCTATCTCCTTCCAATCTATCCTTGATTGCCTTAGAAATAATAATAACTCCATTCAACACATAGCATACTCCATCCGCACTCATCTCGAGTGACCTTGACTCACGAGACCATGCTGTCTCAAATACCACGAACCATTTAATGCCCCCCAATTGCTACCCTGCAGGTCAAAACATCATAGAATCTTCTGGGCACCTCCTCATAAGCTGCTACAAGGCTTGATTCTTAACTGTATCTATATGCTCGAAGCCATTAGGCACCACACTTTACCCCTTTTGAATCCACTAGGACCGTTGTTGAGAGCCACCCGCTCTGACTTGGCCCCGAATAAAATCGACTCCATAAATCTTCTAGCACATGAATGCCCTCTCGGCGAAGCACCCGGCAGAATCACTTCCCTTGAAACCCACATCTACACAAGGCGTAAATCCTGAATCCTTCCCCCAAGTCTGAACATGGGCCAATAAGGCCAACCATAGCACACCTTTAGCAATTTTTTTGCTCAAATCAGTGCTTATGTCCTTTCCGTAGCTGGAATGACCCATCAACATGCTAATAACCAGAAACCTCGCAAGTAGTTAACCATGCGACCCTAATCTTAGGCGGTGGGACTCTCCCACTTAGCTTGAAGCCATTATTACACAACTATGGACCCCACCAGGATCCTTTATTTCTTATTGACATAACCTTGCGCAATCAACCGACAAAATTCTCAGAATCTTTCTGTAAAACCCCTTTTTATACTCTGAATCATCAACCACGTTCACACGACCGATCTCCTTGTTGTATGACCAATAGAATTTCTGCAGAAGCTTCGCCAACCATGCAACTACCGATCCGCTCACTGGAGATAACCCACCTGTGGGATTTACGTGCTGACGTCTTCCAACGCTGCTACATGGGGTGTAATCCCCACGACATTAATGACCCATCCTGAGTCCAAGCTCACTCCCTAGCTGCATGAGTCCATTCACCTCTCGTGGACATCAATTAAGTGTGCGGCAACATCCTTCCAATTCAAAGTTAAGTTGTATCCTCCTTTATTTCAAGCAGCTCCTTTCCGTTATATCAAGCCTTCTGCCGCATAATAGTCCATGCTTCAAGTTAATCTGTTGGCCCAAATCATCAAACACTAAAATTCCCAAATCACCCCAAACTCTCCCACTTTGGCAAAACTCATCCCTCCAGTCGATTTCTCGACCCTTGCTTCTTATACCTGGCCTTCTAGAAATTTTAACCACCGCCTAACACTCCACACATGTCCTTCCTCATCCTTTGCTGCTCAGTCGTTGCCTTAAATGAAGTCTATCTCTGTGGCACTTGGACCCACATTTGCTACTAACTTTAAACATTTCCAAAGATCATCTTCCTATAACCGTCGACATTAGAAACACTGATTCAATCCTGAACTATCGCACCCCGCGGTATCTGTTAGCCGCATCTTCAACACTATTTCACAATATCTTACCCCAAAGGCGAATTGTAGAAGATCATAACACTGACAAACTTAGTACATTCAATAGGGACAATTACATCTCATCATTGAAGAAAACTCTACCACGCTCGCAAATACCAAATCTCATTACTCCATCAACCCAAATCTGCACATTCTTAGTCCGATTGCCTGTCCTCCGCCAGAAGTAAAATACCGAATCTCTGAATCATGCACTGCGTAAACCTCCCTTCAAGTCATTCTCTACCTCGACACGTAGGCAAACATCCTACTATTATATCAATACTGCGGAACAATCGTTCATAGCATCATGGCAACTTGTGCCTAGCCTCAGGGCTCTCAGAAGCACCGCTATTGAGCCGAAACGACAGAATATCCTTTCACGTGGCGGCGATAATAGCCCAGACAACTATGTGGAGAGAAACATCCCGCACCACATCGGTAGTACCATTACTATTCTTCAATTCTCGATTTATCACAGGCGGTTCGCGTCGCGTAAGATTGAGTAGGAAGGAAGAAAGAGCATAAACCTCAAGGAATCAAATCGCACGATGAGGAATCAAGAAGGGAAGTACTCCTAACAGTCCTGCAGCCTCCCGAAGATAAGTACAGACGTCTCCGTACCGATCCGCGAGACTCTACTAGACTTGCTCATGACTCGTGAGACCTACGGGAACCTAGTGCTCTGATACCATGTTGTCACGACCCAAAATCCACTAAGGGTCATGATGACGCCGGACACCGCTGTCAGGCAAGCCAACCCAAATTACTTAATTAAATTCTTGTTTAAGTAATTTCCGAAACCACTTCTTTTATACATTTAAGCAATACATAATAACTTCCACTGAATAAATAATGAAATATTTATCAACCTTTTTAAAGTTTCTGAATAAACCCATAGACATCCCCAGAACCCGGTGTTACAAGTGCATGAGCTATTTCAAAGAAACAATACAATACAACATTCGTCCGGAATACAAATGGACAGAAAGTAAATACAATATACTGAAAGGGACTATACTAGCTGCGGTCTGCGTCGAGTAATGCAGCTCACCTAGTCCTAGTTTCATCCATGCTGCTACGCCCAGTGGGCCACTAGAAGTACATGCGCATGTGCAACAAAAAATGCACAGAAGTGTAGTATGAGTACAAAAAAATAACGTGTACTCAGTAAGTATCCCGCCTAATCTCGAAGAAGTAGAGACGAGATGGCAACTTCGACACTTACTAAAGGTCCAGTAATAATATTATTAATGCGATGACTCACAGATTTATTAAGAACAACAGTAGAATCTAAATGAGTCATTAAACAAGTGAAAGTTCCTTTTTATTTAGTCTCCGGATTTATAATCCATTAATTAATAATTATCTCAAGTCGGGGAAAGCAGATATTAGTATCAACAACTATGACAGCAAACAATACAAGCATGCGCAACTGTTGCCGAGGACGTACGGCCCGACCCAACAACATTTAAACTGTGCACTGCCAGAGGGTCGAATGGCGCGAACCATAGATGCATCTATTACCCGCCCGCAAATCATACATGCGACGCGGTCAAATATAAATAAACACGACAAGCAGTCAAATCCTGAATTTATCAGGGAACAATTATCCAAGGGAAAACCAAATTCTCTTTTAACAATTCAAGAAAAATGGAGTTTAATCTTCTTAGAAATTTATTTACCAAATCGATAGGATTTAAGAAATTCAATTGTCAATAAGATCACAGATATTCCAAGTATAGCAAACTTTTTGGGTCCTAAACTACCCGGACTTACACATATTAGTAGTTATGCATGGACTCTCGTCACCTCGTGCGTACGTAGCCCCCACAAATAGGAGCACATAACCAATTATTTCACCTATGGGAACAATTCCCTCTTACAAGGTTAGAAAGGAGACTCACCTCGCTCCGAAGATCCATAACCGGCATTTCACGCCCTTCCGAAGACTTGAATCGATGCTAAATACTCCCAAAACTAGCCAATGATTATGCAAATTCATTAATATACGATAAACTACTCAAATTAATCCAATTTATAACATTTCCTAACCCCGATCGAAAGGTTGACAAAAACGCCCTCGGGCCCACGTGCCCGGATTTCCAAAATTTTCGAATAATAAGTTTACCCATAGCTTCACGAACTCAAATATATAATTTCCTCTTAATTCCATCCCCAAAATCGCAGTCAAATTCGAAGAATATGAATTTCTAGGTCTTTCTACCAAAACCCCAAATTTCTACCAATTTACATGCCAAAATCTATACATAATCGATGTATTTAACTTAAGATGGATGGGATTAGCTTACCTTATCGTTGATGACGAAAAACCCCACTTGAAGCTCGCCCAAGCCAAGAAAAATGGAGGAAAATGGCCAAATCCCGACTTTAAAACAAGACACTGCCTCCAGCATTTTCTGCACCTGCGGTCACTCGACCGCTTCTGCGGTTCCGCAGGTGCGACCACATCACCGCATCTGCGGTCCTTCCCAGGCCCCCTTATTTCCGCTTCTGCGCCTCTTCTACCGCAGGTGCGGTTCCGCTTCTGTGGCCGCCTGACCGCATCTGCGGTCCCTTCGCTCCTGGACCAAAACTGCATCTGCGCCCTCCTAGCTGCTTCTGCGGCTCCGCACCTGCGGCCCAATTCTCGCAGGTGCGGTTATGACAGCAACAAGTAAATTCAGCCTTCCAAATATCCCATTTTTGATCCATTAACCATCCGAAATACACCCGAGGCCCCCGGGACCCCAACCAATCATACCAACTAGTCCCAAAACACATTACGGACTTGCTCGAGGCCTCAAACCACGTCAAACAACACTAAAATCATGAATCGATCTCCAATCCAAGCTTTATGAACTTTAGAATTTCAAACTTCTACTTTGGATGCTTAAACCTATCAAATCACGTCCGATTGGCCTCGAATTTTGCAGACAAGTCATATTCGACATTACGGACCTACTACAACTTCCGGAATCGGATTTCGACCCCGATATCAAAAAGTGCACTTTCGGTCAAACTTCTCGAAAACCTTCAAATTCTATCTTTAGCCAAATGACTCCAAAATGACCCTCGGACCTCCTAATTCACTTCCGATCGCGCTCCCAACTCCAGAATCACCATACAGAGCTACTCCGTGACTCGGAATCCCAAACGGACATCGATAACACTGACATGCACTTCAACCCAAACTTATAAATTTCTTCCAAAATGCTAACTTCCACAATGGGCTCCAAAACGCTCCCGAGTCATCCAAAACCCGACCCGGACATACGCCCAAGTCCGAAATCATCATACGAACCTGCTTGAACCTTCGAATCCTGATTCCGAGGTCGTTTACTCAAAAATCCAACCTTAGCTAATTCTTTCAACTTAAAGCTTCTAAAATGAGAATTTCCTCTCCAAGTCAACTCCGAACTTCCCGAAATTTAATTCCGACCACGCGTACAAGTCATAGTGCCTGAAATGAAGCTGCTCATGGCCTTAAACTGCTGAACGACGCGCTAGGGCTCAAAATGACCGGTCGGGTCGTTACACTCAAGCTACATCACATCACTCACACTGGGTATGCGCGCTCACTAGGGGTGTGCATACTCGTAGAGGGGCTCTTACAGCCCAGGCACTATAACAAGCCATCTCATGGCATAATAAAACAGGCCCTCGGCCTCATAACAAGCCACCTCGTGGCGTAACAAATTAGGCCCTCGGCCTCAAAATCATGAATCAGTACAACACTGCTGCGGCGCGCAACCCGATCCCATAATATCCTCACAACACAGGCCCTCGACCTCACTCAGTCAGAAATCTCTCAAGCTACTCGGGCAATAGTAAAACATGATGCTCAGCCCAAAATATCAATAAAAATATCAAAACGGAGTAAATATGGCCGAGTTATGAAAATAGTAGAATTCAGCATGACTGAGTACAAATATGAAGTCAAACAGTGAGGAATAATAGTAAAAATCCCCCAAGGGTCCAAAACAGTTGGCACGAGGCCCAAATGTGGCATTCAGCACAAAACATGATAATACTTCCCATAACACAATGATATCAAATAGTTTTCAATCAAATACGCGACTTAACAATCATACGGGACAGACTGAGTCACAATCCCCAACGGTGCACGACCCCACGCTCGTCATCTAGTATGTGCGTCACCTCAAAGTAGCACAACGATGTGAAATCCGGGGTTTCATACCCTCAGGACAACATTTACAATCATTACTTACCTTAATCCGGTCCAAATTCTAGCCCGCGATGCCCTTGCCTCTCGAATCAGCCTCCGAATAGTCCAAATCTAACCAAAACAGATTCATACCATCAAAAATATGCTAAGGGAACAAAGACCACTCGAAAATAACCAATTTACACCAAAATCTCGAAATTGACCAATACCAGACCTTCATGCCCACTTCTCGGATTCCGATAAAATTCACAAAATTGGAATCCTTACACTCTCACGAGTTCATACATACCAAATGTACCAAAATCCAACCATAATTGACCCCCTCAAATCCTAATCAAAGATCTCCAATTTCAAGACCTAGTTCTTCAAATTTTAACCAAAAATTTCCATAAATTTCCAGCCTAAACAGTGAAATAACACTATAGAAACGAGTTTTAGGTTCAACAATCTTACCTCAACAAAGTTCCCTTGTATTCCCTCTTCAAAATCTCCCAAAAGCTCCAAAATCATCTTAAAAATGGTGAAGAAAGGCTGAAAATCGCGAAGCCCATAATTTATATGTTCTGCCCCAGCTTAGCCACTTCTGCGGTCAAAATCTCGCACCTGCGGACCCGCACCTGCGGTCCCATGTGCGCATCTGCGGAAGTCACTTATCCGCTCAAGGACCGCACCTGCGATCAAAACCCCGCACCTGCGCTATCGCCGGTATGCTCGAACCTCCGCATCTGCGGTTCCATTCTTCCTCACCCTTGGCCGCATCTGCGACCCTCATTGCGCTTCTACGGGCCTGCACCTGTGGTCCCCAAGCCGCATGTGCGGTTATGACAGGAACTTCAGCAGCTTCAGCTGCAAATTTTCAACTCCAAACTTCCCGTAAACCACCCGAAATCACCCCGAGGCCCCCGGGACCTCAACCAAAAGTACGGACAAGTCATATACCACTATACACACTTATACCAATCTTCAAAACACCTACAACAACGTCAAATCAACAAAATAACATCGGATTCAAGCCTAAGGTTCCCAAAAACCTTCGAATTCTGCTTTTGATCAAAAAGTCTATCAAACCTCGTCCGAATGACCTGAAATTTTGCTCACACATCACAAATGACACAATGGACCTACTCCAATTTCCGAGAATTCCATTCCGACCCCGATATCAAAATCTTCTCCGCCGATCGAAAAATGCCAAAATTGTAATTTCGCCAATTCAAGCCTAAATCTACCACGGACCTGGAAAATACATTCCGGACGCGCTCCCAAGTCCAAAATCACCTAACGGAGCTAACCAAATCATAAAAATTCGAATCCGAGATCGAATACTAAAAAGTCAAAACTTGGTTAAACCTTTCTAATTTAAAGCTTCAAACTGAGAATTGTTCTTCCAAGTCTATTCCGATTATCCTGAAAACCAAAACCGGCGATTTACGTAAGTCATAATACATCACACGGGGCTAGTCATGCCCGAGAACTGGCGAGCGAAATGCAAAAGCTCAAAACGATCGGTCAGGTCGTTACACATATTCATTTCTTATATTGATAATATTTAATTGAAAACTTAGAGTATTCACTACATCTATGATAATATTCAGTAGTTATACAATGATATTCAATACATATGTTATTATTATTATCTCAGTCATACATTCAGCTTAATTATTGATTTACAACTCAAAAATATTCTAAATAGTACTATTCAAAACTTAATCAGCAATATTCAATTTATATGTCAATGTTAGAATATTCTATTAAAGTGCCCAATTAAAATCTAATAATACATCAACATTACAAAAATATACTTTTTAAGGAATAGTAGTGTCACGACCCTAAACTCAGACCTGGTCGTGATGACGCCTCTCGTGAAGACAAGGCCAGCCGACACAACACCCATATTAACCCTTTAATCATTAATAGCCATTTCAAAGCCTTTAATTAAACAAATGTTTCATAACATACATCTAAATGAACAGTGCGGAAATAACATACAAGCCCGACATCGGGGTGTCACTAGTCATGAGCATCTACTACAACTGTCTAACCACATCAAGACCGAAGTGGTCGGAAAGTCACAAGAATACATAAGGGAGAATAAAGAGGGAAAAAACAAAGCCGCGATCGCCAGGCAACTACCTTGCTAACTCCGATGAAAACTGCCACCAAGCTCAGAAAATACCTGAATCTGCACACAAGGTGCATGTAGTAATGTGAGTATTCCAACCCAGTAAGTAATAAGAGTAAATATGGACTGAGCAGTAGGAAACGGTGAATCCACATTTATGATAAACTCAATAAGCACAACAGGCTTTCAAAACAGAATACGAGTCAATCGTCTCATTTAAATTCGGCCTTTTGGTAAAAAAAAAATCATTTGAAAATACCTTCCAACATTTTCTGTAGGGGTTCAATACCATTTATAATAAAAGAGATGAAAGCCATAATCGGCCCATCGGGCAAAACTTAGTTCGTAAACAGCCCCTCGGGCAAAACAGGAATCATAAACACCTCATAACATGAAAATCTCAGTGGAAATAACAAAGCCAAATCAATGATTAAATTCTGAACATCTCATAAACCCCGGCTTAAATGAAAGTTGTTTAAAAACATTTGTTCAACATTTCCGACGGAGGCTCAGTATAAAGTTGAGTGAAAGCAGTAAGTAAATCAACATATTCGATAGAAACTCATTTTAAAGAGGAGTGAAAATCAGTAAGTTCATAAACAGGACCCTCAGGCAGAGCATCACTCATGTGCAAGTATATACCTACGCCCCTCGGGCAAACCTCTCAGTCACTCGTGACTCAACTCTTACCAATCAGTGCTCACACTCAGCACTCACACTCAATAGGTACCATATAGTAACCACTGCGGTGCGCAGCCCGATCCATATATCGATGTGGCGTGCAGCCCGATCCATAAATATAGTCGACTGCGCTCACTGGGGGTGTGCAGACTCCGGATTGGGCTCTTATAGCCCAAGCGCTATATTGCTGCGGCGTGCAGCCCGATCCATATATATATATATATATATATATATATATTGCTACGGCGTGCAGCCCAATCCGTAGGTATATAATCCTCACAACCAGGCCCTCGGCCTCTCTCAGTCATTAACCTCACTATCAGACCCTCGGTCTACCTCAGTCATCAACTTCACAATCAGACCCTCGGTCTATCTCAGTCATCAACCTCACGATCACTCGGACCATCAATTAAACAAGGAACTCAGCCCAAACGGTTTTCACATTTTAGGAAGTAAAGTGGTAAAACAGATTTAAACAATAAACAGGTAAAACATGACTGAGGATATGTTTTCAAATAAATAGAGTGAGGAAGATTAGTAAAAATGCCCCTAAGGGTCTCAACAGGTCGGCACAAGGCCCCAAACATGGCATACAACCCAAAATATAATATCAATCTCTAAAAATATGGAATATCATAAGATTTCAAATCAAATACACGACTTAACAGTCGTACGGGACGGACCAAGTCACAACCCCCAACGGTTTCACGACTCCACGCTCGTCATCTAGCGTGTGCATCACCTCAAAGTAGTACAACATTGTGAAATCCGGGGTTTCAAACCCTCAGGACAGCAGTTACAATCATTACTTACCTCCAACCGGCTAAATCTCTAGCTCGCAATGCCTTTGCCCCTCGAATTGGCCTCCACGCGCGTCGAATCTAACAAAAATCAGAACGAGGACGTCAAAATATGCCATGGGAACAAAGCCCAAGCGAAAACAATCAATAAAGGGCACAAATCTCGAAATTACCAAAACCCGACCCCCGGGCCCACGTCTCGAAACTCAAAAATTTTCACATCGATAGATTCCTCATCTCCCCACGAGTTCATACATATCAAGAATACTAAAATCGGAGTCCAAAACACCCCTCAAAACCTCATTCAAAGGCCTCTTAAACTCAAGCCCTAATCCCCAATTTTTTTCTTCCTTAATCTCCACTAAAACCATGATTAAACAATGAAAAAATGATCTTAAACCCAAATAAATAAGCTTAGGGAACTTACCCAACTGATATCCTTTGATTCCCCTTGGAATCGTATGCCTTAGCCTCTTTCCCATCTTCAAAAATGATGAACTTAGCAAAATTTCGCGAAGAAGACAATATATACCTTCTGACCAGGGATTTTCGCATATGCGATCCTTAACCGCTTCTGCGGTACCGCATATGCGGCCAAACCGCCGCTTCTACGGTCTTTCACTTAAAGCCCAAGTCGCTTCTGCGCTCAGCCTTCCGCACCTGCGACTCCGCAGGTGCGGTCCCACACCGCATCTGCGGCTTCTGGAAATCTCTCAAATATCCGCTTCTGCGGCTAAACTCCTGCATCTGCGACATCACAGATGCGGTCACCATACCACTACTGCGGTCTCTGCCCATCTGACCCTTTTTCGCTTTTGCGATAAATCACGCGCATCTGCGGCGCCGCATCTGCGTTCCCAATCCGTAGATGCAAAATACCAGAAGCAGCAATATCAGCTGCTGCAACAAAATTCCAACCTCTCCGTCAACCACCCGAGATCACCCCGAGGCCCCCGGGACCTCAACCCAAAAGCACAAACATATCCTAATACCTTATACAAACTTGTTCCAATCTTCAAAACACCTCAAACAACATCAAATCACCCAAAACACATCGGATTCAAGCCAAACTTTCTAAAATCTTCTGAATTTCGCTTTTGATAAAAAACCCAACCAAACCACGTCCGAATGACCTGAAATTTTGCACACACATCCCAAATGACACAACGAAGCTACTGCCACTCTCGAAATTCCATTCCGACCCTCATATCAAAATCTCGCCTACCAGCCGGAAATCGCCAAAATCGCAATTTCGCCAATTCAAGCCTAAACCTTCCACGGACTTCCAAAATGCATTCCGGGCACGCTCCTAAGTCCCAAATCACGTAACGGAGCTAACCCAATCATAAAAATTCCGATCCGAGATCGTATACAAGAAAGTCAAATATTGGTCAAACCTTTCAAATTTCAAGCTTCAAACTAAGAACTGTTCTTCCAAATTCATTCCGATTACCCTGAAAACCAAATCCAATGGTTTAAATAAGTCATAATATACTACACGGGGCAAGTCATGCCCGAGAACTAGTGAGCAAAGTGCAAAAGCTCAAAACGACCGGTCAGGTCGTTACATTCTCCCCCACTTAAACATACGTTCGTCCTCGAACGTGCCCAGAGTTGTTCCAAAAGCCAAATTGCTGAATAACCTTACCATGCACCTACCCGGGGGTGATCCCACGTCACCCTTTCTTATATAGGTCCGATAACACATAGAAACTGAAATTTCACAATCCAATCTAGCCCATAAACCATAGAACCACATTTCCACTTCCGAAATCATCCACAAGATCAAAATCACATATATATACTCTGAATAAGCCCGAACCAGCTGTAATAACCATACCTACAACCTCAGGTGCAATTACATGAGATACCACCCAACTCAAACACTTTTAGCGATAACTTCTAATCACAGCAGCTGCACAGAACAACCGAATACCGGTAGAAAACCTCTTATCAACTAAAGTCTCATTCCAATACTTTCATATACTACCAATGATGAATAAAACATGCAGTAAGCCATAACCATTTCATGAAGCCACTTCTTCTTCGGCAAAGACCATAGCAAATTTCCGAGCCGAACAACGATATTATCCTTCCAACATGCTGAAATCGAATCCGTTGTATTCATTAAAGATCCCAATGACCTTATCTAATTCCAACACAACTACTCTGGTGACATGACACCTCAATACAGACTAAAGTCACAACTTGCGCAATACGCGCACCAATAAGCAACAATCCGAACATACTCAAATCATAAAAATGACTCAATTGAAAGAGCTGAACCTCAAGCTCCCCATACTCGAATAGACAACCACACGCAATTTGATGCTGGAACCAAAACAAATCACCATCCCCACGGTGAAGCAAACAACATACACCACACAACCCGAAAGGACATAACCAATACGCCATCCGCCGAGCAATATCCAATACTCTTCCCGCTCGACTTCCACTATGAAACCTCAATAGAACCGCACCATATGTGCCTATAACCAACAAGTCACAACACCTCGAAACACAGAAAGGTAACTCATAGACCTCCCCAGCTTACTAATAAGATCAATAACAATCGAATCAACACATCCCTCAATAATGCAATCCAGAGCCAACCAAGCCGACTCAAATTAGAACACACATCCACATTGGCCTGCCAACGGACCTCTTATCAAGGTAACCCTGAAGCTGCCCCCTCGACTCTCTTAACTCCGCCGGTGCTATACGGCACGGTGCCCTACATCAAATCAATACCGAAATCAACGACCTTGCCTGGCGACATGCCCAGCCACAAGAAACACTTCCGAGAAGTTCCTCACCACCGGAACTGAATCAATATGAGGAGCCTCTACACTGACATCCATCATGAGCGCACAAATAAGAAAGACAATCCTTCCCAGCCATCCGCTGGGTCTTCGAAATATAAAACCACCCTACTAAGAACATAATCCGTCGAACCTCGCCACTCAATCCGTGGCATTCACGGCATAGCCAACAGCGCCGCCTTAGCACAATAGTCCAGAATAACACAACATGGAGAAAACCCGTCTGCACCCAACATCACATCCAGAATCTGACATACCAAGCTGCAAAAGATTCACTCGGGTCTCCAGACCCCGATAGTCACTACACAGTGCCGATACACATGACCAGAAATCACAGCATAACCTGAATATGAGAACTCCCAGTGTCTAACTCCATATAGAACACGAATCACCATACCTGATCCCAGTCATTCCACGAGAGATACTCTAAAATTCTTCTGTACCACCAAGCAACCCGAATATCAGCAGTCGATCCAACAAGAAAGTGCCACAATACTAATGAAGTACCATCAACTTAATCACATTGCCTTTTTCTGAAACATATACCCTCGTCAAATTACCTCCAACTAGCAATACCGTTTCATTAATCATCTGAAGATCCTTTCCCTAACCATCTGAAGCTCATTTCTCTAATTATCTAAAATTGCCCGCTGCCTAAGAATTTTATGTCCTTCCGTTCAGAACTGAACCATAACCTTACACACGCAAATCTCAATCCTCCACACATACCTTGTATACAAATGCATCCTAAATAACATGAGAATTTCATATCCCTTCCGAGACACAAGAAACTATGTACTCAACCAACCAAGAACTTTCCATTGATCCCACTCAGAAGAAAATCACTACACATCCCCTGCTCCTTATGCCAGCAGAAAATATACATCTCTAGCCACGGTAGAAAAGAACAAGAACTCTCCGACTCCCCTTTGCACAAACAAGCCTGTCAGGACCGAATCCTCCTAGCTCAACCAACCTACGCTGGCCACTAAAACCCAAGAGCATTACCGCGAAATTCCTGTAGAAACTCATTACCTCGTAAACACCCAAAGAACTAATCATATCTTTACCATACCGATCTGGCCTACTACCAAGCTATACCATCTATCCGAGCTCCCTTCTGTTTTACCTTCACTTGATACTCCTTCTTGCTATAACATCACATTTCCTCAACCCAAATTTACCACACGAGACCCAAGCATAATACCACACGGCCTAAGGCTCACAACCCGCTGAATACTCTTTTAAATGTTCCCCAAAGCACCATATTCAAGATACCTACTCTGAAAGGACTTACTGCGAATCCAAAGCCATTACCTTCACCTTTCCGATATTGATATATATAATCCCATAGTTAATATAGAAATACCACAAGTCTAGTCATTTTCCACTGAAAGCTCAGTTTCTAGCCACAAGTACAACTTGAAAGCCTCCAATTATTGCACGTAAAATTTTGAACACATTAGAACCATTCTCTAGAGTAATCCACTCTACCCAAACTCCAATTAGCCCGATCAAAAGAACCGAACAACCTGCGCCTCATTAGTACCTCTAACACTGCAACATATAACCTTACCTTGATGCAACCAAGCCACTTTCCTTTCCCATGCACCGAGCATTCTTTATCAATAACGTGTCACGACCCGGATTTTCCACCCTCGGGAGTCGTGATGGCACCTACTAATGTGAGCTAGGCAAGCCAATTATGTGAACAACTTACCTTTTTACCCATCTTATATTCATTAACAATTGCGAAGTAATATCATTTAAACAGCGGAATTTAACATAAGCGGAAGAAAAAAGCAATAAGCTAGCTGAACATGAATCCAATACAACTGTTTGAGTCTCGACTACCCAGAACTGGTGTCACAGTTTCACAGACGGTCTAAGAATACTACAAATAAATGGGTTGAAAGAAATAAATACAACACTGTCTCTAGAAATGTATGAAAGAAACAGGAATAGTAGATAGAAGGAGATGCCAAGGCCTGCGGACGCCTGCAGGACTGCCTCGGGTCGCCTGATAAGCAAGAATCAGCAATCCCACTATGGTCCGAAGTCTACAACACTGGGGTCTGCACAAAAGAGTGCAGGGTGTAGTATCATGCCTAGCCTAACCTCGGCGAAGTAGTGATGAGGCTAGGACCAGACTACCAAATAAACCTGTGCAATTTAACTATATACATCAGAAAAGAAGTACAGAAAGAAACATTCATATACAGTCAAGTATGGGAGGGGGAAAAACATGCTGCGGGGAAACATCGAATAGTAACAGAAGAGCAACAAGTAAATATGAGGATCACCACAGTTCAATTGAAAATAGGAAGGGGAAATCATGCTGCGGGGTACAACAAGTATCAACAGGAAACCAACAATTTAGTGTAGAGAAACCGTAACACAGTTATCAATAAAAATTAGGAAATCAAAGACAAGTGCATGGCATCACCCTTCATGCTTTTACTCTCCCTCATCAAAACAATACATGGCATCACCCTTTGTGCTTTAACACTCTCTCACCAAAATAATACACGGCATCACCCTTCGTGCTTTACGCTCTTCCTCACTCAAACAACAATCACAAGGAAAATAGGGTAAGGGAATCTATAACCTCGAAATAAAACCAAATAACAACAGAAAATCAGTAAATAAACGTAAAGGACAACATAACTCAATTATCAGCAAGAATCAGGGAAATCAAGGACAAGTGCACGGCACCACCCTTCGTGCTTTTACTCTCGTCCTCACCATAAGAATCAATACAATAGGCATGGAATGGTACATCGTGTGGCACGACATCACCTTTCGTGCTTTACACTCTTTCCTCATCATGAAATCAATATAATAGGCACGGAATGGTACATCGTGTGGCACGGCATCACCCTTCGTGCTTTACACTCTTTCCTCACAAAACAAACAATGCATGGCATCACCCTTCGTGCTTTAACTCTCTTCCTCACCCAAACAACAATCACAAACAATAGGGCAAGGAAATAAAGGAAATTTGCAATAAGAATCCCAGCAAGGGAGCAACAAGTCAACAATTAAATTCCGGCAAGGGAACAACATCAATAACATCCATATCCCGGCAAGGGAGATAACAAATAAATCAACAATAGCCTGACAAGGGTGACAACATAATGATATCTTCTCTTTCTCACTTTTACTTCACAATTCACTTCACAACTCGAGCCAATGCTCTAGAGGTTCAATTATCACTTATACCTTCACAACTCATTTCACAACTCGAGCCAATGCTCTAAAAGTTCAATTGTCACTTATACTTTTACAATTCGTTATAAAACTTGAGACAACGCTCCTCAATGTTCATAGGCCGCAATTCTTTCCACAAACTTTATACAACAATTAGAAACCATCACCAAGGCATGAAAGATACAACGAAATCATGATAATCACAATATAAAGACTCACAGGCATGCTAGACACCAACGTATAGATACTCGTCACCATGCCTATACGTCGTACTCAACAATTACCACATAGCAAATAGGACTCAACTCCTAATCCCTCAAGCTAAGGTTAGACCAAACACTTACCTCGATGCCACGAACACAATTCACAATTCAATTATAGCTTTACCCCTTCATTCTACCACCAATTCGCTCGTATCTAGTCATAAGTTACTTAATTACATCAATAAACGCCAAATGAATCAATTTGAGTGCATAAAAATGAGTTTTCCAAAGTTTTGCCCAAAAAGTCAAAAATCGCCCCCGGGCCCACATGGTCAAAACCCGAGGTTCGAACCAAAACCCGATTACCCATTCCCCCACGAACCTAAATATATAATCTGTTTTGAAATCGGACCTCAAATCCAGGTCCAAATCCCAATTTTTGAAAAACCTAGGTTCTACCCAAAACACCCAATTTCCCCCATGAAAATCTTTGATTTAAGTTGAAATCATGTTAAAAGATGTTAATGATTGAAGAAAACTAGTTAAAAAATGACTTCCAATTGATTTGAAAGGAAAGTTTCTCTTGAAAAATCGCCCTAGTGTGTTTATGTTTTGAAAAGATGTGAAAAATGGGTTTAAAATCGACTAAGTATAAAAGTTGCAGGTCTCAGTTATGGGAATTACGAACAGGGGTTCGCAATTGCGAACCAACCTCTGCTGGCTTGGGAATTGCGAAAAAGTTTGGGAAATGCGAACATGGGAATTGCGAAAAAGTTTGGGAAATGCGAAGCCTGGGAATTGCGAAGGGAGTTTGGGAAATGCGAACTTGGGAATTGCGAAAAAGTTTGGGAAATGCGAAGCCTGGGAATTGCGAAGGGAGTTTGGGAAATGCGAACCTGGGAATTGCGAAAAAGTTTGGAAAATGCGAAGCCTGGGAATTGCGAAGGGAGTTTGGGAAATGCGAACCTGGGAATTGCGAAGGGGGTTTGGGAAATGCGAAGCCTGCAGGCCTGAAATTCCTTAAGTCCAAAATTTCACCCCGTGGCCTATCCAAAACTCACCCCAGCCCTCGGGGCTCCAAACCAAATATACACACAACCTCAAAAATATCCTACGGACTTATTCGTGTACTCAAATCACCAAAATAACATCATGAACATCGAATTAAACCTCAAGATCAATGAAATTTCTCAAAACTTCTTTAAACATCAAATTTGCATTTAAGGTCCGAATCTCGTCAAATGGATTCCGTTTCTTTCCAAACTTCATAGAATTATCTTAAATCATATATAAGACTTGTACCGGGCGCCGGAACCTAAATACGGGCCCGATACCAACATGTTCTAATCAAAATTCATTTCCAAACCTTATAAACAATTTCTTTCAAAAATTCATTTCTCGGGCTTGGGACCTCGGAATTCGATTCCAGGCATACGCCCAAGTCCCATATTTTCCTACGGACCCTCCGGGACCGTCAAATCATGGGTCCGGGTCCGTTTAACCAAAACATTGACCGAAGTCAAATTAATTCATTTTATAGTCAAAACTTATCATTTTTCATAGATTTTCACATTTAGGCTTTCCGGCTATGCGCCCGGACTGCGCACAGAAATCAAGGTGATGCTAAGAGAGGTCTATAAGGCCTCGGAACGTAGAATTTCATTTTAAAACAAGTGATGACCTTTTGGGTCATCACACAACAACTCAAGACATTCCGTGATTCTCACACACCTGTGAAGCATCCTATAACCTTTGTTGAAATTTCCTTTACTTGAGCCATAACTGATTCACAAATACGCCTCGAACTGGAACCATTATAGCACATAATCGTGCAATCAACTATTCAATAGCAAGCTCCCCCACTTTGTCACGACCTATTTTTACTATAGGTCGTGAGGGCGCCTGACACCCTTGCCAGGCAAGCCATTTCGGAAATATTATTAAAATAATCATATTGTTTTTAATTAGAATAAGTGGAATAAACACTCAACTTGAAATTTAAAACCAGGAGAGATAAATACCATGATAAAATAGTTACACAACCCCAAAATAATCGTCTACCAAAGTGTGTGCCAGAACCTGGTATCACAAGCTACGGGCAACTAGTAGAATATACAACCCCCAAAAAAAATACCACACTACCCTACTGTCTGGATCAGAGTAGACAGAATATAACAATACAAAGAAAGACTTCTTCGGCTGCGGATCGACATGGAAGGAAAGCAGCTCACCGTAGAAGTCCCAAGTCTGCTCACGAATGCGCACCAGAGAAATAACCGGATCCACCTGCCTTAGACCCTGTACATTTAAGTACAAAAGCGTAGCATGAGTACATAAACAATATGCACCCAGTGAGTATCCCGCCTAATCTCGAAGAAGTAGAGACGGGAGGTCGACTTGATACTCACTAAGGTCAGATAATATTATAAGTGTAAGTTTAACAATGAGAACTCTTTAATAGGCAACAGTTTACAACAAGGCATATAAGTCCTATTCTCGCTAAGATTCAGATTAGTCAATTACTTCAGTTACAATTATCAATTCCTTTCGAGTCATGAAAAACAACAGTTCTAATACCTAACACTCTCAGGCAAAGCTATATAAGCATGCGCAAATATGCCGAGGCGACGGCCCGATCCAACAGAAATAAACTGTGCACTTGCCGAGGGTCGACGACGCGCCTATAGATGCATCTATTCATACCGAGGCGATCGGCCCGATCCACAAAAAAGAAGATAATATCAAGTATACACACAAGGCACACCAATAGTCATTAATGCGAAGCAAGACTTCAACAATTATGCAAGTGAGTTCTTATTGCCTTTTTAAGCCTCTAGCATCTCCTAGGTGTTCAGAATACCAAGATACTATAAAGATTTACATAAACAAGCATGGTGCGGGTCGTAAATTACCCGGACAGTAAACATAGTAGTAGCTACGCACGGGCTCTCGTCACCTAGCGCGTGCGTAGCCCCCGCATTTAGCAACAATTACTCAATTATTAGTCCTATGGGGACAGTTCCCTCTTACAAGGTTAGAAAGGAGACTCACCTCGCTCCAAAGCGCGCTCCCAATATCAAGAACAAGCCCAAGCTCCTAATTCGAAGCTGAACGATCGCAAACTAGTTAAAATAGGTAAGAACTAGTCAATAAAGGCTTAAAAGACTGAATTCTAACTATTTAAGTAATTTCCTAACCTTTCCCACAAGTTTCTTAAATTCCGACCCCGGGCCCACGTGCCCGGATTCTGATATTTTTCGAAGGAAAGTGTTCTCTACAACCTAAGGATCAATAATATATAAATTCTAGCCCATTTCATAACAAACTATACGATTAAATCTTAGTTTTATTAAAACCCTAGGTCTAGCTCTAACCCTTTGATTTTACCTAATTTTTAGTGTTTAATCTACCTAATATACATGTATTTAAACTAAGGATGAATGGGGATTACTTACCTTACAATGCTATGCTGAAACCCTCTCTTTGGAAGCACCAAAATCGCCCTAGTGTGGAGTGTAAAATGAAAGAATGGTGTTTGAGTTTGAATTAAATGAAGGCCACTGCCCAGCGATTTCCGCTTCTGCGGTTGATGGATCGCATCTGCGGTCCCGTATCTGCACAACTGGGCAATAGGGGACTGGACCGCTTTTGCGGTCTGAGGCCCGCATATGCGGAACCGCTTCTGCGGTTACTGGGCCGCTTCTGCGGCTTGGCCCTAAAGTGACTGGACCGCATCTGCGGTCTGGGGATCGCATAAGCGAAACCGCTTCTGCGGTCCCTTGGCCGCTTCTGTGATTTTCCCCTTGGCCTGCCCTTTTCGCTTCTACGGTGGCCTGACCGCATCTGCGGTCCCGCTTCTACGGCGCAAGAACCGCAGATGCGGTTATGACAGAAGCAGCAAACCTTCAGCTACTCTTCAACTTTTCTACTTCGCTCAAACCTCGCTCGTTTGACGCTCGGGGCTCCCGAGTCCAGCGCGAACATACCGACAAGTCTGAAATCATGAGGTGGACCTACTCGAACCTTCGGATCACTCAAAACAACGCTAGATCTTGGAATCATCCCCTAAAACCAAATGAATCAAACTGTTGAATCTTCAAGTTCTTAATTCTCCTCTAACGGGTCAAAACACCCTTAAACTATTCGGATTGACACCAAATTTTACGGGCAAGTCTTAAGCAACATTACGGACCTGTAACAAGCTTCGGAACCAAAATCCGAGCCCGATACCTAGGGAATCAATGATTACTTATTTCTTTAATTCCTTAAAGCTTCAATTAAACAATTTTAGATAAAAATTCATTACTCGGGCTAGGGACCTCAGAATTCGATTCCGGACACATGCCCAGGTCCCATATTTTCCCACGGACCCTCAGAAATTGTCAAATCACAAATCCGGGCCCGTTTTCCCAAAATGTTGACCGAAGTCAAACTTGGTCTTTTTAAGAAATCCTAAAGAAGCAAATGGGTATATTTTTACTCAAAACCCTTCCAATTCCCGAACCAATCGCCCCCGCAAGTCTTAAATTACTTAACGCAAGTGCGGGAAGCTTTATTTAGGGGAACGGGGTTCAAAAAGGCAAGACGACCGGTCGGGTCATTACATTCCACCTCTTAAACAAACGTTCGTCCTCGAACGGATATAGAAAAGTACCTGGACTGCTGAGTAAGTGGGGATATCTGCTCCGCATGTCCTCCTCGGACTCTCAGGTCGCCTCCTCGACCGGTTGGCCCCTCCACTGGACTCTCACCACAGAAATCTTCTTGGACCTCAGCTGGCGATCCTGTCTATCAATAATAGCAACTGGCTCTTCCTCATAGCCCAAGCTCTCATCTAGCTGAATGGTGCTGAAGTCCAACACGTGGGATAGGTCGGCATGATACTTCCGAAGCATCGAAACATGAAAGACTGGGTGAACTCCTGATAAACTAGGGGGTAAGGCAAGCTCATAAGCAACCTCCCCAACTCTCCTCAACACCTCAAAGGGGACAATAAACCTTGGGCTCAACTTGCCCTTTTTCCCGAACCTCATAATGCCCTTCATGGGCGAGACTTTCAAGAGAACCTTCTCGCCCACCATAAATGATACATCCCGTGCCTTCTGATCTGCATAGCTCTTTTGTCTGGACTGAGCTGTGCGAAGCCTCTCCTGAATCAACTTTACCTTATCCAAGGCATCCTGTACTAGATCTGTGCCAAGTATCTTAGCCTCACCAGGCTCAAACCACCCGATAGGAGAACGACAACGTTTCCCATATAAAGCCTCATACGGGGCCATCTCTATGTTGGACTGGTAGCTGTTATTGTATGCAAACTCTGCTAAGGGCAAGAACTGATCCCATTGCCCTCCAAAATCAATCGCGCATGCTCTAAGCATATCCTCCAAGATCTGCACTGTCCGCTCCGACTGTCCGTCGGTCTGAGGATGGAATGCTGTGCTAAGCTCTACCCGAGTCCCCAACTCACTCTGCACGGCTCTCCAGAAATGGGAAGTGAACTGAGGACCTCTGTCTGATATGATGGACACCGGCACACCATGCAATCGAACTATCTCCCAAATATAAATCTGAGCATACCTCTCTGCTGTATAAGTAGTCACCACTGGAATGAAATGGGCCGACTTGGTCAATCTATCCACGATGACCCACACTGAATCAACCTTCCGCAAAGTCCGCGGTAACCCAACTACGAAGTCCATAGTGATGCGTTCCCACTTCCACTCTGGTATGGGCATCTGCTGAAGTAGGCCACTTGGCCTCTGATGTTCATACATGACCTGCTGGCAATTCAAACACTTAGTCACATACTTCACTATGTCTTTCTTCATCCCCCGCCACCAGAAATGCTGCCTCAAATCACGATACATCTTTGTGACTCCCGGGTGAATAGAATACCGTGAACTATGTGCCTCCTCCAAGATCCTCTCCCTCAGACCATCAACATTAGGAACGCATAGACGACCCTGGAGTCGCAGAACGCCATCCTCGCCAATAGAAACCTCCTTGGCACCTCCCTGAAGTACCGTCTCTCTAAGAACCGCCAAATGTGGATCATCAAGCTGTCGGGCCTTAACCTCCCCCAATAACGAGGACTGAGCAACCACACATGCTAGAACTCGGCGGCTCTGAAATGTCCAACCTCACAAGTCTGTTAGCCAAGGACTGAATGTCCAAGGCTAGTGGCCTCTCCTCTGCTGGAATGAATGCTAGGCTACCCATGCTCTCCGCCTTCCTGCTCAGGGCATCCGCGACCACATTCACCTTGCCCGGATGATAAAGAATGGTGATGTCATAATCCTTCAGCAACTCAAGCCACCTGCGCTGTCTCAAATTGAGGTCCCTCTACTTGAACAAATGCTGTAAGCTGCGGTGATCGATGTAAACCTCACAAGGCACCCCATACAAATAGTGCCTCCATATCTTAAGAGCATGAACAATCGCTGCCAACTCCAGATCGTGCACAGGGTAATTTTTCTCATGAATCTTCAGCTGACGCGAGGCATATGCAATAACTCTCCCCTCCTGCATCAACACACATCCCAGACCAACGCGTGAAGCGTCGCAATACACCGTATACATCCCCGTACCGGAAGGCAATACAAGAACTGGTGCCGTAGTCAAAGCTGTCTTGAGCTTCTGGAAGCTCTCCTCACAATCATCGGACCAAATGAATGGGGCACCCTTCTGAGTCAGTCTAGTCAAGGGTGATGCAATAGATGAAAAGCCCTGCACGAATCGCCGGTAATAACCTGCTAATCCCAGAAAACTCCTGATCTCGGTCACTGAAGTGGGACGTGGCCAACTCTGAACTGCCTCAATCTTCTTGGGATCTACCTTAATACCCTCTCCGGACACAATATGCCCCAAGAATGCCACTGACTCAAGCCAAAACTCACACTTGGAGAACTTAGCATACAGCTTCTGCTCTCGCAAGGTCTGAAGCACTACTCTCAAATGCTGCTCGTGCTCCCCCAGGCTACGTGAGTATATCAAGATGTCGTCAATGAAGACGATAACAAAGGAATCAATATAAGGCCTGAATACCCTGTTCATCAGATCCATAAATGCTGCTGGCGCATTGGTCAAGCCAAAGGACATCACTAGAAACTCATAATGGCCATATCTAGTCCGGAATGCAGTCTTCGGAACATCCGAGTCCCGAATCTTCAGCTGATGATATCCTGACCTCAGGTCAATCTTAGAGAACACCCTAGCACCCTGCAGCTGGTCGAACAAATCATCAATACGAGGCAACGGGTACTTGTTCTTGATGGTGACCTTGTTCAACTGGCGGTAATCAATGCACATCCGCATGGTCCCATCCTTCTTCTTCACAAATAGCACTGGTGCGCCCCAAGGCGATACACTGGGCCTGATAAACCCCTTTGCTAACAACTCCTCTAGCTGCTCCTTCAACTCCTTCAACTCCTTAGGAGCCATACGGTATGGTGGAATAGATATAGGCTGAGTGCCTGGGGCCAAATCAATGCAGAAATCAATATCACGATCCGGAGGCATGCCGGGAAGATCAGAAGGAAACACATCGACGAACTCTCGGACTACTGGCACTGAATCAATCGTCGGAGACTCTGTAGTGACGTCTCGAACATAAGCTAGGTAGGCCAAACACCCCTTCTCGACCATGTGTCGAGCCTTCAGGAAAGAAATAACCCTGCTAGGCATATCAACTGTGGAACCCTTCCACTCCAATCTCGGCGATCCTGGCATCACTAGTGAAACAGTCTTGGCATGGCAATCAAGGACAGCGTGATATGGAGATAGCAAATCCATGCCCAAGATGACCTCAAAATCAATCATATCCAGCAACAGAAGATCAGCTCTAGTCTCGAGACCACAGAAAGTGACCACACAGGACCGGTAGATCCGATCCACAACCATAGAATCACCCACAGGTGTGGACACATGAACAGGAACACCCAAGGGCTCAGGAGAAATAACCAGGAAGCGAGCGAACAGAGATGATACATATGAATAAGTAGACCCTGGATCAAATAATACCGAAGCATCCCTACCACCAACGGGAATAATACCTGTGATGACGGCATCTGAGGCCAATGCATCCGGCCTGGCTGGAAGAGCATAAAACCTGGCTGGAGCGCCGGCTGTCTGACCTCCACCTGACTGAGTAGTAGCTGGCTGACCTCTCCCTGTCTAGCCTCCACCTCTAGGACGGCCTCTACCCGTCTGCCCTCCACCGCTAGGTGGCTGGGCAGCTGGTGCTGGAACCATGGGCTGCTGACCCTGCTGCACTGCCTTGCCCCGAAGCCTGGGGCAGTATCTCCTCATGTGACCGGGATCTCCGCACTCAAAACAACAGCGCGGGGCGGCGACCTGCTGCCCTGATGGCTGACCCTGGCAACCCGTAAAACCGCTGGAAGAAGACTGGATAGCCGGTGGACGACATGAACTCTCCAGCATGGCACTGAAATAAGAATCAGGAGGACCCTGGGGACCTGAATACCTACTGGAGGAACCCTGAATGGCTGGCGGGCGGTAGGAAGTCTCTGGCATAGCACTAAGATAGGGGCGTGCTGGAGCCCCCCGGGTAGGAGATGGTGCTGAAACTGGTGGCCTACTAGGCTGGCCTCTCCCATACTGACCTCTGCCCCTAGCTGAGGGACCTCTGAACCCGCCGGAGAACCTAGATCTCTTATCCTGTTGTATCTGCTCTCTACCCCTCTAGCGATATCCCTCAATCCGACGAGCAATCTCGACCACTAGCTGATACTCTGTGCCCATCTCCACCTCTCGAGCCATACTAAATCGAATACCGGGCTGCAATCCAGCGACAAACCTCCGCACCCTCTCCGCATCTGTAGGAAGTATCATGAGTGCATGGCAGGACAACTCGAAAAACCTCGCCTCATAGTCAGTCACAGACATCTGACCCTGCTCGAGCTGCTCAAACTGGTACCGCAGCTCCTCCCTCTCAGAGGGCGGGATATACCTATCCAAGAACAACTGTCCAAACTGATCCAAGTGATGGGAGGAGAACCCGCTGGCCTGCCGAGTACATAGGACTGCCACCACCTACGGGCCCTGCCCTCAAGCTGAAAAGTAGTGAAGTCGACTCCATACGACTCCAATATCCTCATGTTGTGCAGTTTTTCCCTGCACCTGTCTATGAAGTCCTGAGCATCCTCATGACGCTCACCCCCGAAGACTGGAGGGTGAAGCATGGTCCATCTGTCTAATAACTTCTGTGGGTCACCATCCACAGCTGGCCTGGGCTGGGGTGCCACTGCAGCAGCTGGCTGAGCCCCATCTACGGGTAGTGCACCCGGAGTCTGATATACTGCAGCTGCGTGGCCTGGAGCCTGAGCAGTAGGGGTCTGGGCTCCCCTTCCGTCCTGCGAAGTGGCTGGGTCTGCTGGAAATAAACCAGCCTGAGTCATAGTATCCATGAACCGTAGCATGCGGCCCATGACCTCCTGAAATCCCGGTGCTGTCATGAAATCTGCCGGGGTAGGCTCAGCTGCGGGCACCTCGCCCTGCTCCTCAATAATAGGGTCCTCCACAGGATCTGCTGGTGGTCCAACTGGAACGGCTCTGGGATGCCCTCGTCCCCTACCACGGGCCGGTGCCCTCCCCCGGCCTCTACCTCGACCTCTAGCAACGGGGCGAGCAGCTCCTCCCGGGTCCGGAACGTCAGCGGTACGAGTTCTCACCATCTGTGAGAGAATAGAAGAGGGAAATTTAGTACTCTAAGCACTGCACGACAGGAAATGAATAAAGAGTAGTCTTTCCTAATACCTTATAGCCTCTCGAAGATAAATACAGACGTCTCCGTACCGATCAACAAGACTCTATCAGGTTTGCCCATAACTCGTGAGACCTACGTGAACTTAGTGCTCTGATACCATGTTGTCACGGCCCATTTTCACAATAGGTCGTGAGGGCGCCTGACACCCTTGCCAGGCAAGCCATTTCGAAAATATTATTAAAATAATCATATTGTTTTTAATTAGAATAAGTGGAATAAACACTCAACTTGAAATTTAAAACCAGGAGAGATAAACACCATGATAAAATAGTTACACAACCCCAAAATAATCGTCTACCAAAGTGTGTGCCAGAACCTGGTGTCACAAGCTACGGACAAATAGTAGAATATACAACCCCCAAAAAAATACCACACTACCCTACTGTCTGGATCAGAATAGACAGAATATAACAATACAAAGAAAGACTTCTTCGGTTGCGGATCGACATGGAAGGAAAGCAGCTCACCGTAGAAGTCCCAAGTCTGCTCACGAATGCGCACCAGAGAAATAACCGGATCCACCTGCCTCAGACCCTGTACATTTAAGTACAGAAGCATAGCATGAGTACATAAACAATATGCACCCAGTGAGTATCCCACCTAATCTCGAAGAAGTAGAGACGAGAGGTCGACTTGATACTCACTAAGGTTAGATAATATTATAAGTGTAAGTTTAACAATGAGAACTCTTTAATAGGCAACGGTTTACAACAAGGCATATAAGTCCTATTCTCGCTAAGATTCAGATTAATCAATTACTTCAGTTACAATTATCAATTCCTTTCGAGTCATGAAAAACAACAGTTCTAATACCTAACACTCTCAGGCAAAGCTATATAAGCATGCGCAAATATGCCGAGGCGACGGCCCGATCCAACAGAAATAAACTGTGCACTTGCCGAGGGTCGACGACGCGCCTATAGATGCATCTATTCATACCGAGGCGATCGGCCCGATCCACAAATAAGNNNNCAGCTCACCGTAGAAGTCCCAAGTCTGCTCACGAATGCGCACCAGAGAAATAACCGTATCCACCTGCCTCAAACCCTGTACATTTAAGTACAGAAGCGTAGCATGAGTACATAAACAATATGTACCCAGTGAGTATCCCGCCTAATCTCGAAGAAGTAGAGACGAGAGGTCGAGTTGATACTCACTAGGGTCAAGATAACATAATATAATTGTGCTATTCTAAGCATGAAAGTCACCAATATTCAACAAGTTATAACAAAGGGCAGTGATCATATTCTTGTCCTTACTTCAGTTTCCATTTTACATTTTCAATTTCTAAGCAAGTAGGCATGCCATGTTCAAGTATCAGCATATCTATACATATCATATGCAATCACACCGAGGTCGACGACCCGCTCCAACAGAATTAAAAATGTGCACTGCCGAGGGTCGTACGGCACGAACCATAGATGCATCTATTCTCACCGAGGCGATCGGTCCGATCCATAAATATCAAGAAAACATCAAGAATGCACACGAAGGTTCATTCACATACCAGGAAGCTCTTACCAAGGTTTAACAAGTTCATATGTTCACTTCATATTTCCTATAAGTCTGTAGCATATCATGAATAATCATAGTGGCAATTTAAATACGAGATACTTCCAAATTAGGCATAATGTGTGTCCTAAACTATCCATACAATAAATATCATAGTACCTACACACGGACTCTCGTCACCTAGTACGTACGTAGCCCCCGCATTTAGCAACAACAATTCAAGTATTACACCTATGGGGACAATTCCCTCTTACAAGGTTAGAAAGGAGACTCACCTCGCTCCAAAGCGCTCTCCCAATATCAAGAACAAGCCCAAGCTCTTAATTCGAAGCCGCACGATCGCAAACTAGTTAAAATGGTAAGAACTAGTCAATAAAGGCTTTAAAAGGTCGAATTCTAACTATTTAAGTAGTTTCCCACCCTTTTCCACAAGTTTTCCTAAATTCCGACCCCGGGCCCACGTGTCCGGATTCCGATATTTTTCGAAGGAAATTGTTCTCTACAACCTAAGGATCAATAATATATAAATTCCAGCCCATTTCATAACAAATTACATGATTAAATCTTAGTTTTATTAAAACCCTAG
This sequence comes from Nicotiana attenuata, assembly GCF_001879085.1. NCBI lineage: Eukaryota > Viridiplantae > Streptophyta > Magnoliopsida > Solanales > Solanaceae > Nicotiana > Nicotiana attenuata. The sequence goes on along the minus strand of NW_017674870.1, from coordinate 6,668 downwards.
GTCTAGCTCTAACCCTTTGATTTTACCTAATTTTTAGTGTTTAATCTACCTAATATACATGTATTTAACTAAGGATGAATGGGGATTACTTACCTTACAATGCTATGTTGAAACCCTCTCTTTGGAAGCACCAAAATCGCCCAAGTGTGGAGTGTAAAATGAAAGAATGGTTTTTGAGTTCGAACTAAATGAAGGCCACTGCCCAGCGATTTCTGCTTCTGCCGTTAATGGATCGCATCTGCAGTCCCGCATCTGCGAAGATGGGTCCGCATCTGCGGAACTGGGCAAGAAGGGGCTAGACCGCTTCTGCGGTCTGAGGCCCGCATATGCGGAACCGCCTCTGCGGTTACTGGGCCGCTTCTGCGGCTTGGCCTTAAAGTGACTGGACCGCATCTGCGGTCTGGGGATCGCATAAGCGGAACCGCTTCTGTGGTCCCTTAGCCGCTTCTGCGATTTTCCCATTGGCCTGCCCTTTTTGCTTCTGGGGTGGCCTGACCGCATCTGCGGTCCCGCTTTTGCGGCGCAAGAACCGCATATGCGGTTATGACAGAAGCAGCAAACCTTCAGCTAGTCTTCAATTTTTCTACTTCGCTCGAACCTCGCTCGTTTGACGCTCGGGGATCCCGAGCCCCGCCCGAACATACCGACAAGTCTGAAATCACGAGGCGGACCTACTCGAACCCTCGGATCACTCAAAACAATGCTAAATCTTGGAATCATCCTCTAAAACCAAATGAATCAAACTATTGAATCTTCAAGTTCTTAATTCTCCTCTAACGGGTCAAAACACCCTTAAACTACTCGGATTGACACCAAATTTTACGGGCAAGTCTTAAACGATATTACGGACCTGTACCAAGCTTCGGAACCAAAAATCGAGCCCGATACTTAGGGAATCAATGATTACTTAGCTTCTTTAATTCCTTAAAGCTTCAATTAAACAATTTTAGATAAAATTCATTACTCGGGCTAGGGACCTCGGAATTCAATTTCGGACACACGCCCAGGTCTCATATTTTCCCACGGACCCTCAGAAATTGCCAAATCACGAATCCGTGCCCGTCTTCCCAAAGTGTTGACCGAAGTCAAACTTGGTCTTTTTAAGAAATCCTAAAGAAGCAAATGGGCATATTTTTTACTCAAAACCCTTCCAATCCCCGAACCAATCGCCCCCGCAAGTCGTAAATTAGTTAAAGCAAGTACGGGAGGCTTTATTTAGGGGGACGGGGTTCTAAAAGGCAAAACGACCGGTCGAGTCGTTACATTCTCCACCTCTTAAACAAACGTTCGTCCTCGAACGGACATAAAAAAGTACCTGGACTGCTGAATAAGTGGGGATATCTACTCCGCATGTCCTCCACGGACTCCCAGGTCGCCTCCTCGACCGGTTGGCCCCTCCACTGGACTCTCACCGCAGAAATCTTCTTGGACCTCAGCTGGCGATCCTGTCTATCAATAATAGCAACTGGCTCCTCCTCATAGCCCAAGCTCTCATCTAGCTGAATGGTGCTGAAGTCCAACACGTGGGATAGGTCGGCATGATACTTCCGAAGCATCGAAACATGAAAGACTGGGTGAACTCCCGATAAACTAGGGGGTAAAGCAAGCTTATAAGCAACCTCCCCAACTCTCCTCAACACCTCAAAGGGGCCAATAAACCTTGGGCTCAACTTGCCCTTCTTCCCGAACCTCATAATGCCATTCATGGGCGAGACTTTCAAGAGAACCTTCTCGCCCACCATAAATGATACATCCCGTGCCTTCTGATCCGCGTAGCTCTTTTGTCTGGACTGAGCTGTGCGAAGCCTCTCCTGAATCAACTTTACCTTATCCAAGGCATCCTATACCAGATCTGTACCAAGTAACTTAGCCTCGCCAGGATCAAACCACCCGATAGAAGAACTACATCGTCGACCATATAAAGCCTCATATGGGGCCATCTCTATGCTGGACTGATAGCTGTTGTTGTATGCGAACTCTGCTAGAGGCAAGAACTGATCCCACTGCCCTCCAAAATCAATCGCACATGCTCTAAGCATATCCTCCAAAATCTGCACTGTCCGCTCCGACTGTCCATCGGTCTGGGGATGGAATGCTGTGCTAAGCTCTACACGAGTCCCCAACTCACTCTACACGGCTCTCCAGAAATGGGAAGTGAACTGAGGGCCTCTGTCTGATATGATGGACACCGGCACACCATGCAATCGGACTATCTCCCGAATATAGATCTGAGCATACCTCTCTGCTGTATAAGTAGTCGCCACTGGAATGAAATGGGCCGACTTGGTCAATCTATCCACAATGACCCACACTGAATCAACCTTCCGCAAGGTCCGCGGTAACCCAACTACGAAGTCCATAGTAATGCGCTCCCACTTCCACGCTGGTATAGGCATCCGCTGAAGTAGGCCGCCTGGTCTCTGATGTTCATACTTGACCTGCTGGCAATTCAAACACTTAGTCACATACTTCACTATGTCCTTCTTCATCCCCCGCCACCAGTAGTGCTGCCTCAAATCACGATACATCTTTGTGACTCCCGGGTGAATAGAATACCTCGAACTGTGGGCCTCTTCTAGAATCCGCTCCCTGAGACCATCAACATTAGGAACACATAGACGGCCCTGGAGCCGCAGCACACCATCCTCGCCAATAAAAACCTCCCTGGCCTAACACATATTATAACTGTGAGCACGTGATTTTTTCCCTAAGCAAATTAATTCCAAAAGTTTCAAATAATTGATTTCTTTATTATTTTACAATTTTTTGTGAATTTTTGTTTGAGTTTTTGTGTTAATTGGTTGCATTTTTCATAAAAAATACAGAAAATATGCACATACATGTAGGGATTTTAATTTCACAATTGTTAGTATTAATTAGGTATTAATTAGATTTAGAATAATGAAAAAATATAATAATAAGTCTTGTTGCACTCTTAATTGTTATTTGTTGCGTTAGAGTTTTAAGTAATTTTATGAAGTTTAAATAGTTTAATTGAGTCTTTGTTTTGTTTTAGCATTTTTATAAAATTAAGAAAAAAATGAATAAATACAAAATACAAAAATACAAAATGAAATACAAAAGAAATACAAAGGGGCTGCCAAAAATTGGGCCCAAATGGCTGAGCCCAAACAAAATAGGCCTGATCCGTCCCAGACCCGTCCAACCCTACCCGGTAAAATTCCCCAGCCCACGTGAAACGACGTCGTTTGGACTCGTTCAATCAGGACCGTCGAGGTTCTTTGATCGAACGGTCCTGAAGCTGGTTTTACTTAATATATATATGTCCGAAACACACCCCCCTACCCCCTCATTCATCTCTCCCGCACCCCCACCCTCATATCTCACCGGAAATCGCCACACCATAGCCCCCACCGTACCCCACTGTATCTCCACCCCTTTGCCACCGTCCGCCGCCGGCCGGAAATCGCCGCCGCCGGCGGCGAAGCCCCAAATCACTCAAAAAATACACCCCGGCTTCCCCTTAACCTCCCCTTTATGGATCCGAGCATAGTTTTCCTCAAATCCTCCTCTAACTCTTCGAATAAAAGAAAACCTAGACGCCGCCTCCGCCGCGTACGGCGGCGTCGCCCAAAATTCCGCCCAAATTACACCCTGGGCTCCTCTTACCTTCCTATCCCTGAATCTTGAACTAATTTTTCTCAAAACCAACCGGATTTGCTCGAATTTTAGATCTAGGGTTCCGGATGAGGGTCTCGAAATTCCGTTGGGTAAATTGATCCTTACGTGATGATATTTGCCTATTTTTGACAAAGAATAGGCAAATAACATCACTTGGGGATCAAATTCGAGGGCGATTGAGGTCGGTTGCAGGGTCGTGTAAGTTTCTTCTTATACCTCTCTTTTACTGTTTTTGCTTTATTTATTTATTTATTTAGGTATTATTGATCTCTTCCAGTATTAGTTTAGGAATTATATTAGAATTGACTATATCTGAGTTTCCGTTTGCTCTTTAGTTTTGATTGTTTTCTTTAGTCTCTTAGAATTGATTCTGATTAAATATGACTCCTGTTTTCGAATACTGATATGATTCTTGCT
>NW_017674870.1:0-672 GCF_001879085.1 Nicotiana attenuata | reverse complement strand
AGTGAAGTCAACTCCATGCGACTCCAATATCCTCATATTGTGCAGCCTGTCCCTGCACCTGTCTATGAAGTCCTGAGCATCCTCATGACGCTCATCCCCGAAGACTGGAGGATGAAGCCTGGTCCATCTGTCTAATAGCTTCTGTGGATCACCATCCACAGCTGGCTCGGGCTGGGGTGCCACTGCAGCAACTGGCTGAGCCCCATCTGCGGGTAGTGCACCCGGAGTCTGATATACTGCAGCTGCGTGGCCTGGAGCCTGAGCAGTAAGGGTCTGGGCTCCCCCTCTTGCCTGTGAAGTGGCTGGGTCTGCTGGAAATAAACCAGCCTGAGTCATAGTATCCATGAATCGTAGCATGCGGCCCATGACCTCCTGAAATCCCGGTGCTGTCATAAAATCTGTCGGGGTAGGCTCAGCTGCGGGCACCTCGCCCTGCTCCTCAATAATAGGGTCCTCCACAGGATCTGCTGGTGGTGCAACTGGAACGGCTCTGGGACGCCCTCGTCCCCTTACCACGAGCCGGTACCCTCCCCCGGCCTCTACCTCGACCTCTAGCAATGGGGGGGAGCAGCTCCTCCCGGGTCCGGAACGTCAGCGGTACGAATTCTCACCATCTGTGAGAGGAATAGAAGAGGGAAGTTTAGTACTCTAAGCACTGCACGACAGGAAATG
>NW_017674869.1:62812-82351 GCF_001879085.1 Nicotiana attenuata | reverse complement strand
GATGACGGAGTTGTGTCTAGAACAGGACTTGTCCCCCTTAGTAGCCGTTGAGAAGGAGAAACAACTTGATGATCCCTACGTGTTGCAGTTGAAGAGGAGATTCACAAGTATAAGATGATGGCTTTTGAATAAGGGGGAGATGATAGGACTTTGAGGTACTAGGACAGATTGTGTGTCCCAGTAGATGGACTTAAAGAGGGAAGATCATGTTAGAAGCCCATAATTCTAGGTATTCTTTTCATCCAGGTTCCCAAATATGCATCATGACAAGGAGATTTATCGGTTGAACGACACGAAAAAGAACGTCGTAAACTTTATGGCCAGGCAGAGCATTTTATTTAAGCAGTTGAGGATATGTCCTTGATGTTAAGAGTAATTGGGATGATCACATACCTCTCATTGACCTTGCTAATAATAACCTACCATTCTAGTATCAAGATGGCACCGTACGAAGCTATGTATGGGTGAAGGTGTAGATCACCAATTGGTTGGTTCGATGTTGGAGAAGTGGAGTTGTTAGGACCCGATTTGGTCTATCAGACTATAGAGAAAGTTAAGTTGATTCAAGAGCGTTTGAAGAAAAATCAGAGCCGACAAAATATCCTATTCGAGCGTGCGACATAGAGACCTAGAGTTTCAAGTTGATGATTAGGTGTTTCTGAAAGTTTCGCTTATGAAAAGCGTTATGAGATTTGGGAAGAAGGGAAAGCATAGTCCCTACTATATTAGGCCATATAGAATCTTGCGAAGGATCGGTCAATTAGCTTATGAGTTGGAGTTGCCACCAGAATGAGTGGTGGTACAACCAGTATTTCACGTATCATGTTATAACATTCAAGTTTCCAGTACTCAGATACTCATGTCAGTTCAGTACTCAGATACTCATGTCAGTTCAGTACTCAGATAATCATGTCAGTTCAGTACTCAGATACTCATATCAGTTCAGTACTCAGATACTCATGCCAGTTCAGTACTCAGATACTCATGTTAGTTCAGTACTCAGATACTAATATCAGTTCAGTACTCATATACTCATGCCAGTTCAGTACTCAGATACTCATGTCAGTTCAATACTCAGGTATTCAAGTCCGTTCAATACTCAGCTACTCATGTCAGTACAACTTAGATATTCATGCCAGCTTAGTACTCTGATATTGATGTTAGTTCAATTCTCAAATATTTGTGCCGGTTCAATATTCAGATATCCATGTTAGTTCAGTATTCACGTATTCATGGCAGATCAATATTCAGTCAATGCAGTTCAGTTCAGTATCTCAGTAGTTCAGTAATCATGTATTCATTATGTTTAGAATGCAAGTGTTAATGAAAGTTCATGGTTCCACCAGACCCGTTTAAGGTCTAGAGTTAGCAGAAGCTACAGTCAGGCCAATCATTCGAGGACGAATGATCCCATGGGGGAGGTAATGTAACACCCCGTACATTCGGACTAGGTATGGATATGTTAAATGGGTATTAATTTGATATTTTGGACGTATGAAGTCCTAGTGGGATGATTGTGGGTGAAAATGGTTGTTTCAAAATCAAGAAGGAAAGTGAGATGCATAAGATTTGACAAAATCGACTAAGTTTGCAGAAGGTCTGTATTCCATTAGTTTTTAGTGAAAATGTGTAAGGAATTTGAAAAAACTTAAAGCACTAAAGTTGTAGACCATTAAAATAGCTTTCCAACGATATATTATGTAGCCCGAACGGATCTCTGTGCAAAAAGTTATGTGCGTTTTTTGGAACAGTACGAGTATGCGCGAACACTCGTGCGAACAAGCCTCCAGGCGCGCGAACTCGCGCGTGGGAGGCAGTGTTACTGCCGTTGAGCGCGAAATTTCGCGCGAACAAGCCTCCAGGCCCGCGAACTCGCGCGTGGGGGGTCGTTTTTAAGCTATATTTCGTCCCCCACAGCCCCAAAACATAAAAACTTGCTCTAGAAAGGGGAACTCTCAAAAACCTAACTCCTTAAGGGTCCTTCCACCACCCAAGGTAAGTTCTAATGGTGATTTTAAGTTAATTTCAATTTCCCAACATCTTATTAACATGGGTAAACCCTCCATATCATTAGATATTCGATTGGGACACCATTGTTGAGAGAAGAAACCCTAGAACTCGAATTCAAGAAGATTGAACGTCAAAAAGGTAATATCTTCACCCTCTAATTAATTGTAACATTGGTTTAATGATTATAAACCCTATTTCATGAGATATGAGTTGATGGGTTTGATAGAAAAGCATGAAAAATTATAGGATTGGGTTGTTGATTGTTGATTATTGATTAAAGATATCGTTTATCTTATGGGTGATAAAGAAGGGTATTGAACATTGCAATTTGATGCTTTCGAATTTATCTAGGAACAAGAGAATGGGTCATTGGGTGTAGAGACACCATTAATAAGGACTATGAAGCTTTATTTTCACCAAGTGTTTGATAAGATGCTTAAGCGACCAAAACATGAGAATCATTGCTAATATGGAATCCCTTTGACTTGTATTGATTTAGATTAAAGTTGAAAGGGGTTGACAAACGTTGTATTATGCTCAAGAGCAGGAAGTTAAGGTATGTGAGGCTAACTCTCTATGTTTGGGAATTTTAATGATTCTCCCTACACTACGTTTCTTTTACAACATATCAATTGCCTCAGAAATACAGTTAAGCCTAGTTCCTTGAATAGTTGTAGAACTTCTATTCCCTAGCTTCATAACTCGTTCATGACTTTCATTTTGAACGTTGTGGCTCAGTTTGTATTCAATATAGACTTGGGTTTGATTCCCCGAAGTCTCAGTATAGCTTACTCAGCATGTCATAAACAATTGCAGTTTTAGTGTTCATAACCAGTTCAAGAATACATGTCTCATTCCAGTTCTATTCAGTATTCCAGTATTATGTAACTCAGTAGAATTCAGTATTCCAGTATTATGTAACTCAGTATGATTCAATATTCCAGTATAATGTAACTCAGTGAGATCCAGTATTCCAGTATCATATAACTCAACGTGATTCAGTATTTCACTATTATGTGTTGCAGTATGATTCTCAGTTCCTGATTTTAAATCCCTGAATGTTGAACACCTATCTTTGGGCCTGAGGCCGCAGCTAATGCTTTATGCATCTTTAGGCCTGAGGCCGCAGTTTATGCTTTATGCATTTTGGACCTGAGATTGCAGTTATGTATACGTATACTTGGGCCTGAGGCTGTAGTTTAATATTCACATAAACAGGTTGTTCATCATTCAGAAGAGGGAGTATTCATATCCTTAGTTCCTTTATTCAGTTCAGTTATCAGTTATCAATTATCTTTCAGTTATCAGTTCAGTTATCAGTTATCAGTTCAATTACTAGTTATCAGTTCACTCATCAGTTATTAGTTATTAGTTATTAGTTATCAGTTATCATTTGAGTTTCAGTTTGAATAGTTATCATTTCAGTTCTCAATTATAAATTCTCAGTTATCAGCTTAGTTTCAGTTTCAGCAGTTATAATTCTTTCTTTCAGTTGCTTTACATACCAGTACAATTCAAATGTACTGACGTCCCTTTTGCCCGGGGCCTGCATCTCACGATACAGGTAATGATTTACAGGTTGAAGTTTCAGAGTGCTAGGATTCCCGTACCAGTTGTTTGGTGATCCCCAGTTCTTTCGGGGCTTTATCATTACTTTACGGTCTTTCAGTATTTACAGGCAGTCAGTGTTTTCAGTACTTTATTAGAGGCTTTATAGACTAGAGTAACAGTTAGACAGAGTCACATGCTTTCCATGTTAAGCTATGTTGGCTACAAATATTATTAAAATTGTATTAGTATTTCCGCACTTTGATTTATATCATCCAGACTTTCAGTATATCAGCATGTGTTAGTTTATTTTCCGCATTCAGTATGTTATGATACCACATGTTGATTCAGCCAGCCAGTTGGTTCGCTCGGTCACATGTAGTCAGGCACCGAGTGTCGTGTTACGTCCAGGCCCAGGTTCGGGGCGTGACAAAGCTTGGTAACAGAGCACTAGGTTCAAGTGTCCTAGGGAGTCTATGAAGTCGTGTCTAGTGGAGTTTCCTTTATATGTGTGTGCCGGTCAATCATATAAATGGTTAACTACCAAGACATTCAGGATTGTCTCACCTCTTTCTACTCTAGATCGTGCCATGAAACTTAGAGCAATAGGTAATCTTCTTTTCCTATCAAATTCCAAACGTATTGGATGCCCAAGCGACGCGCATGAGAAACCTAAGGTCCTAGAGAGGATAATTTCCCATTGGGGTATAATTATGGAGTACAGCTTGGTAAATATGAGACTTGAGAAGATGTCAAAAGTGGGATGCAATGGATACTAGCACACATTAGAGCATAACCTTATCAGAAAGTACAAAAGCAGTTATGATGTCTTATGGTTATTAGTTTACCTCATTTACCAGTTATACAATCTTTCAGTTAGCAAGTTTATGGTTACGCCAGTATTCGGATATATGTTTACCAGATCTCCAATTTTCAGTGTATCAAAATTTCTATAGACTTGTGAGTATACAGTGATGCATATGGATGCTCAAAGAGTATGTAAGTAATAGTGATTATAGCAAAATCTTCGCATGTTTTAGGGATTAAGACCCAAGACTCACTGGATGGTGCATAAAATGATTTATCAGATATGTATGGCAGTGTATCCGTATGTCAGACCACACGATGTATCAGGTTAAAAATTCAACCGCAGCGGGCATAGGATTGATCACTATAGTTTTGGACGGAAAAGAGCCTAAGGGAAATATAGCTAAGAATAATATGATGTACGAAATTAGAACCAAGAGCAGGCAACATTGAATTTTAGGGAATGATTTTATGTCGTTTAGATTTATTCTAATCAGAACTAGAAGGTACCAAGTTAGTGAATTTATATACGAAGTGGCTATTATTATGAGATAAAAGATATGACAGTTCCCCTTGATATGAATATGTGTTTAGGTTGGAGGTTTATAGTCTGAAGTGATTTAGAAGTGTATAGAAAGCTTGGGGTTAGATATTCCAATTTTGTTAAGACAAATGAACTTTCCCTAAGTGCGATTCATGTGCATCGTTCAAAAACAATGATAGCGTGCGGCAAAAGAATATGATCGGATGGTGAGGGAAGTTAGGAGTAACCTTATGCTCCACTTTAGTTATTCAAAGCAGAGCAAGAAAACATGACGCTAGCAGGGGGTTAGTAAAAGAATAGTAAATAAGTTTGAGTAAATACAGTGAATTAGCAATTTCAGCAGACCTAGTAGAGGTAAGATTTGATTCACTTAGCCGGGTTGACTGTAGTGAGTGGATGATAGTTTGAAATACCGAACATGTGTTAGAACCCAAAAAGTTTAAGTTAAACCTGAAGTACAGTAACAGTGGGGAAAAAATATAGCTAGTAGTAAAAGAGCAAGCAGTAGAAGAATAGCTTTTAGGGATTATCGAAATGTTGTATTCTCCAAGATTGACAGTGTTAGCAGAGTTAGATTATTAAGATTGTGTATGATGGTTGTGAATACATTAGCTTTCCGTCATGTGAATAATGTAGTTTTTCCTAGCTCAGAAGTAAGTTGGAAGATGAGTCGTTATTGGGGTAGAATGGAAGGAATTGCAGAAAATAAGGAAAGTTATTCGGATCCCAACAAAAAGAGAAGGATCCGCAAGTATAAGACCTTTGGTCTAAGGGGGTGATGTGAAAACCATCAGTAAGTGCAGTTAGAGATCTGAAATTCGAATAGTAGCATGGGATATGAAAAAGAAAATTAGTTCGGTAATGAGGAAAAATTGTATAATTACCACAAGGATTATGTTTAGCATGTGTAAGAAAAACAAGTGAGTAGAATGATCACCGAGTTTAGTCATTGATGATAAAGTGATCACAGAAAGCTATAAATCATGCCCAGTTATGTATCACGAGGGTAGTGCCATTGCAGGAGACTCTAGTTTTCGGAGTACTGGTCAAAGACTTAGCTCACAACAATTCTATAAGTGTTTTCAGGAAATTCTTAAAAAGATAAAGTGTGGGAAGTATAACTCATGATTGAGGTAGATAAGAGAACTCTGGTAAAAGAAGTTCGCCAGCCAAAATAGGAGTTCGACTTCGGGCTCTAAAGATGACGGAGTTGTTGTCTAGAACAGGACTTGTTCCCCCTTAGTAGCCGTTGAGAAGGAGAATCAACTTGATGATCCCTACATGTTGCAGTTGAAGAGGAGATTCACAAGTATAAGATGATAGCTTTTGAATAAGGGGGAGATGATAGGACTTTGAGGTACTAGGACAGATTGTGTGTCCCAGTAGATGGACTTAAAGAGGGAAGATCATGTTAGAAGCCCATAATTCTAGGTATTCTTTCCATCCAGGTTCCCAAATATGCATCATGACAAGGAGATTTATCGGTTGAACGACACGAAAAAGAACGTCGTAAACTTTATGGCCAGGCAGAGCATTTTATTTAAGCACTTCAGGATATGTCCTTGATGTTAAGAGTAATTGGGATGATCACATACCTCTCATTGACCTTGCTAATAATAACCTACCATTCTAGTATCAAGATGGCACCGTACGAAGCTATGTATGGGTGAAGGTGTAGATCACCAATTGGTTGGTTCGATGTTGGAGAAGTGGAGTTGTTAGAACCCGATTTGGTCTATCGGACTATAGAGAAAGTTAAGTTTATTCAAGAGCGTTTGAAGAAAACTCAGAGCCGCCAAAATGTCCTATTCGAGCGTGCGGCACAGAGACCTAGAGTTTCAAGTTGATGATTAGGTGTTTCTGAAAGTTTCGCTTATGAAAAGCGTAATGAGAATTGGGAAGAAGGGAAAGCATAGTCCCTACTATATTGGGCCATATAGAATCTTGCGAAGGATCGGTCAATTAGCTTATGAGTTTGAGTTGCCACTAGAATGAGTAGTGGTACAACCAGTATTTCACGTATCATGTTATAACATTCAAGTTTCCAGTACACAGATACTCATGTCAGTTCAGTACTCAGATACTCATGTCAGTTCAGTACTCAGATACTCATGTCAGTTCAGTACTCAGATACTCATGCCAGTTCAGTACTCAGATACTCATGTCAGTTCAATACTCAGCTATTCAAGTTCGTTCAATACTCAGCTACTCATGTCAGTACAATACTTAGATATTCATGCCAGCTTAGTACTCTGATATTGATGTTAGTTCAATTCTCAAATATTCGTGCCAGTTCAATATTCAGATATCCATGTTAGTTTAGTATTCACGTATTCATGGCAGATCAATATTCAGTCAATGCAGTTCAGTTCAGTATCTCAGCAGTTCAGTAATCATGTATTCATTTTGTTTAGTAGGCAAGTGTTAATGAAAGTTCATGGTTCCACCAGACCCGTTTAAGGTCCGGAGTTAGCAGAAGTTACAGTCAGGACAATCATTCGAGGACGAATGATCCCAAGGGGGAGATAATGTAACACCCCATACATTCGGACTAGGTATGGATATGTTAAATGGGTATTAATTTTATATTTTAGATGTATGAAGTCCTAGCGGGATGATTGTGGGTGAAAATGGTTGTTTCAAAATCAAGATGGAAAGTGAGGTGCATAAGATTTGACAATATCGACTAAGTTTGCAGAAGGTCTGTATTCCATCAGTGTTTGGTGAAAATGTGTAAAGAATTTGAGAAAACTTAAAGCACGAAAGTTGTACATTTTTGAAATAGCTTTCCAACGATAAATTATGGAGCCCGAGCGGATCTTTGTGCAAAATGTTATGTGCGTTTTTTGGAACAGTACGCGTATGCGCGAACACTCGTGCGAACAAGCCTCCAGGCGCGCGAACCGCGCGTGGGAGGCAGTGTTACTGCCGTTGAGCGCGAACTTTCGCGCGAACAAGCCTCCAGGCGCACGAACTCGCGCATGGCGGGTCGTTTTAAAGCTATATTTCATCTCCCACAGCCCCAAAGCATAAAAACTTGCTCTAGAAAGGGGATCTCTCAAAAACCTAACTCCTTAAGGGTCCTTCCACCACCCAAGGTAAGTTCTAATGGTGATTTTAAGTTAATTTCAATTTCCCAACATCTTATTAACATGGGTAAACCCTCCATATCATTAGATATTCGATTGGGACACCATTGTTGAGAGAAGAAACCCTAGAACTCGAATTCAAGAAGATTGAACGTCAAAAAGGTAATATCTTCACCCTCTAATTAATTCTAACATTGGTTTAATGATTATAAACCCTAGTTCATGAGATGTGAGTTGATGGGTTTGATAGAAAAGCATGAAAAATTATAGGATTGGGTTGTTGATTGTTGATTATTGATTAAAGATATCGTTTATCTTATGGGTGATAAAGAAAGGTATTGAACATAGCAATTAGATGCTTTAGAATTTATCTAGGAACAAGATGGGTCATTGGGTGTAGAGACACCATTAATAAGGACTATGAAGCTTTATTTTCACCAAGTGTTTGATAAGATGCTTAAGCGACCAAAACATGAGAATCATTGCTAATATGGAATCCCTTTGACTTGTATTGATTTAGATTAAAGTTGAAAGGGGTTGACAAACGTTGTATTATGCTCAAGAGCAGGAAGTTAAGGTATGTGAGGCTAACTCTCTATGTTTGGGAATTTTAATGATTCTCCCTACACTACGTTTCTTTTACTACGTATCAATTGCCTCAGAAATACAGTTAAGCCTAGTTCCGTGAATAGTTGTGGAACTTCTATTCCCTAGCTTCATAACTCGTTCATGACTTTCATTCTGAACGTTGTGAGCTCAGTTCGTATTCAATATAGACTTGGTTTTGATTCCCCAAAGTCTCAGTATAGCTTACTCAGCATGTCATAAACAGTTGCAGTTTTAGTGTTCATAACCAGTTCAAGAATACATGTCTCCTTCCAGTTCTATTCAGTACTCCAATATTATGTAAGTCAGTAGAATTCAGAAATTCCAGTATTATGTAACTCAGTATGATTCAGTATTCCAGTATAATGTAACTCAGTGTGATCCTGTATTCCAGTATCATATAACTCAGCGTGATTCAGTATTTCACTATTATGTATTGATGTATGATTCTCAGTTCCTGATTTTAAATCCCTGAATGTTGAACACCTATCTTTGGGCCTGAGGCCACAGCTAATGCTTTATGTATCTTTGGGCCTGAGGCTGCAGTTTATGCTTTATGCATTTTGGACCTGAGGTCGCAGTTATGTATACGTATACTTGGGCCCGAGGCCGCAGCTTGTGCAGATATATATATATATTGGGCCTGAGGCTGCAGTTTAATATTCAGATAAATAGGTTGTTCATCATTCAGAAGAGGGAGTATTCATATCCTTACTTCCTTTATTCAGTTCAGTTATCAGTTATCAGTTATCTTTTCAGTTATCAGTTCAGTTATCAGTTATCAATTCAATTACCAGTTATCAGTTCAGTCATCAGTTATTAGTTATTAGTTATTAGTTATCAGTTATCAGTTATCATTTCAGTTTCAGTTTGAATAGTTATCATTTCAGTTCTCAATTATAAATTCTCATTTATCAGCTTAGTTTCAGTTTCAGCAGTTATAATTCTTTTTTTCAGTTGCTTTACATACCAGTACAATTGAAATGTACTGACGTCCCTTTTGCCCGGGGCCTACATCTCACGATGCAGGTAATGATTTACAGGTTGAAGATTCAGAGCGCTAGGATTCTCGTACCAGCTGTTTGGTGATCCCCAGTTCTTTTGGGGCATTATCATTACTTTACGGTCTTTCAGTATTTACAGGCAGTCACTGTTTTCAGTACTTTATTAGAGGCTTCATAGACTAGAGTAACAGTTAGACAGAGTCACATGCTTTCCATGTTAAGCTATGTTGGCTACAAATATTATTAAAATTCTATTAGTATTTCCGCACTTTGATTTATATCATCCAGACTTTCAGTATATCATCATGTGTTAGTTTATTTTCCGCATTCAGTATGTTATGATACCACATGTTGATTCAGCCAGCCAGTTGGTTCGCTCGGTCACATGTAGTCAGGCATCGAGTGTCGTGTTACGTCCAGGCCCAGGTTCGGGGCATGACAATATGAGTCTTTTCAACTCATGATTTGACTTTCCTCAAGACCTTTCTCATTCCTAGGGTTTTTCTCTGCAACCCTAAGTTGTCCGAGGTTCTTTACTTGCTTATTTTCTTAGATCTGGAACATGTCTATGTTCTATTGAACGTTTAAAAGATTTTCCCCAAATTTCCTTTTTCAAAATCTTTTTTTCTTTCGATTTAGGGTTTCTAAAAGGTTTTCAAAAGCATCTTTCTGACTCTGTTGTTCTTTCCTTATGTGTGTTTGTCTGACTTCTTTTACTATGCATGTACCGTTCTTCTATTTTCTTTTTTCTACTCTACATGTTATTCCTGTGCTCACATGTTAATCCGTGTTGTTTTCCTTATTCTTTGCTATATGTGTTTACGGTCGAGTTCTTTGATTTTTGTTTACTTTACTGAACTCTGTTTGTGTTCTTACTAAGCATATTTCATCTACTTTTGTTTAAGCTCGTATCATCTCTTACTTTTGGACCTGTGTAAATTCCGGGTTTTTTCAAACATGTTCTCATGACCTTGAATTAGTTTTCTTTTCTATCATGTATGTTTGTTTCTCATAAGTCTTTGGAAAAGACTTCTGAGCCTCTCTCAAGTGGCTTGCTTTCTCACCTCTATATCTGATTCAATTCGAAAACCCTAGGATTTGGGAGTTTCTTGGCAATTTTGATTTTTGTGCGAGTTAGGGTTCATTTTGGGACCCTGGACTCCCATACTCGTTTTGAGTCTGCAAACTAGACTTATACCACTTTTGCTTATGATTCTGGACCTCTCTTTGATTAACTTCTCTTCCAAATAACTTGACAATCCCTTCTTGATTCACTTATTTGTGTGCTTTATATATGAGAAACTCCTCTTTCAAAAGGTTTACCAACTAATTGATTGATTCTGAAATCCTTTTAATAAGGCTGACAGATTGTCACTGATTTTCTTTGATTGAACCTCCTTTACCTTTCCTGACTTGGTTCATTCTAATTGAACTTGTAATTTTGGTTTCACTGGTTGTTTGATTGATTCCCTTGCCATATTTAGCACAAATCGTGTACCATTGATTGTTTTCCATAAATAACTCCTATGTATTTACCCTTCTTATGCTACTTTGAAAAGGTTTTAATTAAAACTCCTTTCCTTAACTGGCTTTTACCCGTTGAAATCAGAATCCCTTAACCAAAGGGATATTGATTTCAATGTTATTTCCTTGCCTCTCTTACTTGTTTTCTGCAATATAAAAGGGACTGCCCTTCTGCACTTTTAGGACGCACACTACCAATCCTTAACTTCCAATTCAATACTTACACACTTGCAATACTGCTTTGAATCCAATACTCTTTCAAAACTCTGCTTTGCTTGAAATCTTTGGGAACTACTTTGCTTGCAACTTGGCCTTTTCGAGATTACTGCTTTTACTTGTTTTCCCTGAGACTGGTATGATTCTGATTCAATTTTCTGCCTCACCCCCTATGTGTTTACTTTATAGTTTCAGCACTCTTATTTACTTTGCTGTTCGTGTTCAGTGATTAAACTATGTATGTTCTTTCCTTGCACCTGTTTCCATTGTGAATCCCTACCCCTATTCCCTTTATGTGTTTGAGTTAAGGTTCTTGGCCTAGCAGTATCCAAATTACTGCCCAGGTCAGAACCTGGTCCTCAATGGATCCTAACTCCTCATATTTGGCTAACAGGCTGGTCAGGGGTGTGCCAGCACTCTTAATTGTTGGGCATGACCACTAGCCTGCCATGGCTTTCCCTAATTCCCCTCAATGCACTTACACTTACTCTTAGACTCTTAAGTTCTGGCCCCCTCCTATGAGCCCTGCTTTGGGACATTGAGTTCCCTCTGAACTTGGACATGAGGGCTGGCCTTTCCACACTGCACCATGATCTAATTCTGCAATGCATTTGGGGTGTAAGCATTTCCCGAAGCCCCTTTGAGACTCTTGGGAACTTTGATACATCCCAAACATGAGAAAGGCTTTTGGAAATCTGATCCTGGAAGTTGGTTTATCTCATATTGTTGGACTTTGAGTCTGAATTAGTTGTTTGGTTGTAACTTGAGTTTCTGATGTAATTTTTTTTTACTTTTCTTGATTCACTCGGGTCTGTAATAATTTGTAATAACTATTGGGGATAGCTAAGGGAAAGGGATGGGAATGAATGCATGCAAAGGGTAGATAACTTGCCTATAGGATTTTCTGATTCCTGCGTTCATATGGACAGCATACTTATAGGTTACTTATAAATTCCAGCATTCATGTAGATAACTTGTTCATAAGGTTACTTATAAATCTCTGCACTTCTGCATTCTCACCTTAGAAATTCTGCCTATAGAAATCCTGTCTCTAAGTTTCTGCATTTCCGCATATAGAAATCATGATCATAGGTTTTCTGCACTTCTGCATATACATGTCATTAGGCAAACCATCATAGGTCTAATAATAATCAACTTCATTCTAGATACCATGCCTATAAGACTCTTGCATTTATGTAATCGTTTAAAACCAATAACGCTTAGAAATCATGTCTATAGGAGTAATCAACTGAATCAGCTTCGTCTATTTCATCCATGAGTCTAAAATCAGGCACAAGGTCGTTTAAAATCTGCAGATCTTTTGTTTATAAAACCAGTAATCTTTTCTTTAAAATTAGTACGCTCTGTTAGATATCATGTCTATAGTTCTCACCTAGGCAAACCATTAGTTGATTAATTAACTGTGTCAGTTTTGATAAACTACAACCAGACAAGGCTAATTCGGATTCCTCATCTGAGAAATATGTGATAAATCAGCCTGTCCTAACGCTTTAAATTTAATTCAGACCTAATCAGTACCTGTAAGTCATGCTAAATAATTTTTTGCTTTGAATGAGGAGGCCTATTTGAGCCTTTAACTGCTATGTGCTTCCCCTTTTCTGCTTATGTGTTTTGTTTGTCGCACTAGGTTTTTGTCCTTTTAAAACTCTGAAAAGCCAATCTCCCTTCCCTTTTGGATTAGTAGTCCCGACTGCCTCCGGGACTGATAGGATTGGGGCGGGTAATAGCATGCAATAAGTAACGAGACCATTCAGCGATTTAATACCTTAATGGGGTGGGTAAGGGTAGACATGGATATGATGACCACGCGATAACACCATGTGTATAAATGGTTACCGGGTGTTGCGTGGGTGATCCATGTTATTTATAACCTAGGACCCCCTCCTCTTTACTTGTTTATTTTCTTTTTTTCAAATATTTATAAAAGCTATAAATTTTCAGTTCTTAAAACTCCTTCTTTTACTTCAATCCTTTAAAAGTCTCTTTTAGATATTTTCCAGCACTGTTTTTTCTCCGAACCTCCGCCTCTTTTACTCCTTTGTTTGATTATTTGTACCAACTATTTGACCCCCCCCCCTTTCTGCACTTATACATCCTTTAAACAATTATGAAATCGCCTATTTCTAAACTTCAACACGCTTTTAATTTTTATACTTTCCTTGTTGCAATCATTATGTGAAAGTTGTCTTGTTTGCTTACTTGTTGTTTCCATTCAAAGTCACAATTGTAGCATGGTCGGGAACCACACTAGTGGATCTTGGGGGGGTGCCTAACACCTTCCCCCCAAGATAATTTCAAGCCCTTACCCATTCTCTGGTTCTTCTTCTCTTTTGAATTTCTTAGTGTCCTAATGCACTTAATCATTAGGTGGCGGCTCTTCTAAATTGCAAACCCAATTCCCAAAAGGAAAGAGTTGTCCGCCCAAATGTCATAAACCCGATTTCGCCTTTAGAAAAAGGGGGCATCGACACTTTCGATGGGTCTCAAAGGTCTACAATTGGGGAAATTAGCTTGTATTTGCAAATGGGGCCTACGTGGTTTGATGTTGATTTTCAAGTGATAGACGTGTCGGCGTCTTACAATCTATTGTTGGGACGACCATGGATTCATGCCGCCGGGGCCGTGGCATCAACACTACATCAGGCAGTGAAGTTTGAGTGGAATCACCAGGAGGTGATCATTTATGGCGACGGTAGCAATCCCATATATAGTTGCCAGACCATCCCAGCAATTGGAGGAAGAAGAAGGATAGGCGGGAAACTTACCACCACATCGAGCGAGTCAACGCCGTCGATAAGGAAAAATGGTGGGACAACAAAATTGAAAGCATATTAAACTGGAGTGGGTATGAACCTGGCAAGGGACTTGGCAAGAATCTCCAAGGAATCGCTAAGCCCATCAAACTCAAGAAGCACGGCACCACCTTCGGATTGGGATATGAGTATACCTGGAAAAAATTCAAGGAATCGTCGCCACCCTGGCGCGGTCCTTACTATCTGTTGGAGCAACCAATACCCCGTTTGGAGCAGACCTTCCAACCGGCCAAGGTCATCTATGGGTCAGAAGAAGAAGAAGCCCTAGCAGCAATGAGGAATTTGTTCCTAGAAGATAATGACATGGATTGCTGTGTTATTTTTGAGGAGGAGGGGGAGGAAGGCCCTTCCATACAGGCTGTAAGTGGAGGAGCATGCCTCAATAACTGGACCGTCTGAACCACCAGAGCCCAGCGTGCCTCGGGGTAGCAAGGCTGAACTAGCACCATGCACTACTTTATTTTACTAGTTTACTTTCCTTTCGCATTTTTATTTTTGCAAGAAAGAGCTCCAATGTCCAAAACATTTATGGAATTTATCAAAGCATTTCAATTTTCTCATAAATCTTACTCTTATTATTTTCTCTCGTTACTTTACTTATACATCATTACTATTACTTATCTTGATGAACCAATGACTGTGACATGCAACGAGACAACGCAACAAACGGACATAGGTTCAGAGGAAGATGATATACCGGAAGAAATTGTTAAAGAAGTTGAGAATTTTGAGAATAGACCTAAGTCCAACCTGGACGAGACCGAAATCGTCAACCAGGGAGATGCAGAAAACATCAAAGAAACACGAATCAGCGTTCATTTGTCACCATCAGAGAAGGAAGAATATGCAGAGTTTCTAAGAGAGTATGAGGACATATTTGCCTGGTCGTACAATGACGTGACTGGTCTGAGCACATCCATTGTGGCTCACAAACTACCGACTGATCCGACCTGTCCGCCAGTAAAGCAGAAGCTCGGAAAGTTCAAGCCAGATATGAGTTTGAAAATCAAGGAAGAGGTCACTAAACAGGTCAAAGTTAAGGTTCTGAGGGTAGTAGAGTATTCGACTTTGTTAGCCAACATTGTGCCAGTACCGAAGAAGGATGGGAAGGTCAGAGTCTGTGTCGACTACCGGGATCTCAGCCGGGCCAGTCCAAAAGATGACTTCCCCTTGCCGAATATACACATCTTGATTGACAATTGCGCCAAGCATGAGTTGCAGTCATTTGTTGATTATTTTTCTGGGTACCATCAGATATGGATGGATGAAGAAGATGCTGAGAAAACAGCTTTCATTACGCCGTGGGGGATGTATTGCTACAAGATGATGCCGTTTGGGTTAAAAATGCTGGAGCCACCTACATGAGGGCCATGACTACCATTTTCCATGATATGATACACAAGGAGATCGAAGTGTATATAGACGATGTCATCATTAAGTCCAAGAAAGCCGCTGATCACATGGAAGATTAAGGAAATTCTTCAATAGACTGAGAAGGTACAACCTGAAATTGAACCCCGCGAAGTGCGCATTCGGGGTTCCAGCTGGACAATTGCTTGGTTACATTGTGAGTCACCGAGGGATAGAACTGGATCCATCAAAGGTCAAAGCTATTCAAGAATTGCCACCGCCAAAGAACAAGAAAGAAGTAATGAGTTTCTTGGGGAGACTTAACTACATCAGCCGGTTCATAGCACAATCTATGGTTATCTGTGAGCCAATCTTTAAGATGCTGAAGAAGGACGCCGCTACCAAATGGACCGACGACTGCCAAAAAGCCTTCGACAGAATCAAGGAGTACCTGTCAACACCACCAGTTTTGGTTCCGCCCGAACCAGGTAGACCCCTACTACTCTACCTTGCAGTATTGGATGGAGCGTTCGGTTGTGTTCTGGGGCAGCATGATGAAACGGGGAGGAAGGAACAGGCCATCTATTATCTCAGTAAGAAGTTCACCCCATACGAGGCCCGGTATTCTCTGTTGGAACGCACCTGTTGTGCTCTGACTTGGGTAGCTCAGAAGTTGAGGCACTATTTCTGTGCCTACACTACATACCTCATATCAAGAATGGATCCGCTGAAGTACATCTTTCAAAAGCCCATGCCCACTGGCAAGCTAGCCAAGTGGCAAATCTTGCTGAGTGAATTTAACATTGTCTACGTAACTCAAGAAGGCAATCAAAGGACAAGCATTGGCAGATCATCTTGCCGAGAATCCCGTGGACGGAGAATACGAACCCCTAAAGATGTATTTTCCTGATGAAGAGGTATCCTTCGTAGGAGAAGATATTGTAGAATCCTATGATGGTTGGAGGATGTTTTTCGATGGAGCGGCAAATTTCAAAGGAGGTTGCATAGAAGCAGTTCTAGTGTCAGAAACCGGCCAGCATTATCCGGTGTCTGCCAAGCTCAGGTTCCTGTGTACCAACAATATGGCCGAGTACGAAGCTTGCATCTTAGGGCTCAAGATGGCCATTGACATGAGCATTCAAGAGTTGCTAGTGATTGGAGATTCTGACCTACTTATACATCAGGTCCGAGAAGAATGGGCAACCAAGAACTCTAAGATACTCCCTCATCTGCATCATGTACAGGAGTTGAGGAAGAGATTCACAAAGACAGAGTTCCAGCATGTTCCCATGGTCCACAATGAGTTTGCCGATGCATTGGCTACCCTGGCCTCTATGATAAAACATCCAGATAAGAATTTCATTGATCCTATTCCCGTGAGGATCTACGATCATCCAGCTTATTGTGCTCATGTCGAAGAAGAAGCGGATGGAAAACCTTGGTTTTACGACATCAAGGAATATTTAGCAAAAGGAGAATACCCAGAGCTTGCAAATACCACTCAGAAGCGCACACTTCAAAGATTGTCCAACAATTTCTTTCACGGCGGAGGAATCCTGTATAGGAAGACTCCGAATTTGGGTTTACTAAGGTGTGTCGACGCGAAGGAAGCATCCAAACTGCTAAAGGAAATTCATGCCGGGACCTGTGGCCCACATATGAACGGTTTTGTCTTAGCCAAGAAGATACTCCGAGCAGGTTATTTTTGGATGACTATGGAGACAAACTGCGTCCAGTATGTCCGAAAGTGCGACCACTGTCAGATCCATGCAGATATGATAAGAGTGCCTCCAAATGAGCTTAATGCAACAAGCTCGCCATGGCCGTTCGCCGCTTGGGGAATAGATGTTATTGGACCCATCGAGCCGGCCGCTTCCAACGGGCACAGGTTTATCCTAGTAGCAATTGATTATTTCACCAAACGGGTTGAAGCAGCATCTCACAGAGCAATGACTAAGAAGTCCTGGCAGACTTCGTCCGTGACCGTATCATTTGTCGATTCGAGATTCTAGAATCAATCATTACTGACAATGGTTCCAACCTCAACAGTGATTTGATGAAAGCTATATATGAAACCTTCAAGATCAAACACAAGAATTCCATAGCTTACAGGCCTCAGATGAATGGAGCTGTAGAAGCCGCCAACAAGAACATCAAGAAGATACAAAGGAAGATGGTAGAAAAGCATAAACAATGGCATGAGAAGTTATCATTTGATTTATTGGGGTACCGCACCACAGTCCGCACATCAACTGGGGCAACTCCCTACATGCTGATTTACGGTACGGAAGCGATCATCCCCGCCGAGGTAGAGATTCCCTCCCTAAGGATCATACAGGAAGCGGAACTCGACGATGCAGAATGGGTGAAGAGTCGTTGCGAGCAGTTGGTTCTTATAGATGGGAAAAGAATGAATGCAGTTTGCCATGGTCAACTTTACCAGAACAGAATGTCCAGAGCCTTCAACAAGAGAGTCAAGCCGAGACAGTTCACACCGGGGCAGCTGGTGTTAAAGAAGATTTTCCCACATCAAGATGAAGCCAAAGGGAAGTTCTCTCCCAATTGGCAAGGTCCATACATGGTTCATCAGGTTCTGATAGGAGGAGCCCTCATACTCGCAGAAATGGACGGAGAAGTTTGGCCAAAGCCGATAAATTCGCATGCAGTCAAGCGATACTATGTGTAACCATTTATGATTCCTTTATGTAATTTGAACTACATCTTACCTGATTCCCGTTTAAGAGGGGATACGTAGGCAGCCTTATGGGTTTGGTCACATTCAATAAAATTTTCATTTCCCTCCGCAATTGGAAACTGGGGCAGAATTTTGAGGAAGACCCTCAAAATTCTGTAAAAAGAGAGGTTGCAATGTCTTGGACCACGTCTCAGTGGTTGGTTCATCTAAAGAAAACTATTTTTTTTATTGTTATGCATTTACGCTATATTTTACTAAATCATGCATGTTTGTCACCAAAATTGCTCTATTTAGCAACGCTACCCCAAGGATACCCACAGTATCACCAAAACAGAGCCAAGCAGGACAAGCAAAGGCAGCGGGGACACGAACTAACCATTCCCCTTACAAAACTCACGATTTTTCTTTGGACGCAGGCACCCAAGTCGCAAAATCATATAGTACACACTCATACTGTGCGGAAATACAACTCTCGGAATTATCACTCCTATCCACGGTCGCTATCCACATACAACATCCTCAGCAGCCACAATATCACAATCAGCAACCAGCTATCAATTATCAGCTAAGAATTTTTTATTACTATTCGTCTTTCATCTTTTGCATAAAGCTACTATTCTGCCTTTCGAGGTTAAGCTCTACCTCCATCTGCACTCCTGCATTGCATAAGGCTACTATTCTGCCTTCCGAGGTTAAGCTCTACCTCCATCTGCATTTTTCTACATTGCATAAGGCTACTATTCTGCCTTCCGAGGCTAAGCGCTACCTCCATCTGCATTTTCTGCAATGCATAAGGCTACTATTCTGCCTTCCGAGGTTAAGCTCTACCTCCATTTGCATTTCCTGTATTGCATAAGGCTACTATTCTGCCTTCCGAGACTAAGCTTTGTCTCCATTTGCATGGCTGAAATATCGCCACTTCATTTAAATCTTGCATCGGCTGAAATATCGCCACTTTATTTAAATCTTGCATCGGCTGAAAGATCGCCATTTTATTTACACTTTGCATGGCTGAAATATCACCACCTCATTTAAATCCTGCATCGGCTGAAATATCGCCACTTTATTTAAATCCTGTATCGGCTGAAATATCGCCATTTTATTTACACTTTGCATTGCTGAAATATCGCCACATCATTTAAATCCTGCATCGGCTGAAATATCGCCACTTCATTTAAATCTTGTATCGGGTGAAAGATCGCCATTTTATTTACACTTTGCATCGGCTGAAAGATCGCCATTTTATTTACACTTTGCATGGTTGAAATATCGCCACTTCATTTAAATCTTGCATCGGCTGAAATACCGCCAC
>NW_017674869.1:54739-59628 GCF_001879085.1 Nicotiana attenuata | reverse complement strand
AATAGCATTTTATAATTATGAAATTGGTTCCAATATTTTTAAATTAATATTTATATATTATTAATTGATCCAGTACTTTTAATTTGTTTTTAAAATTATTTTTATTATTTTCATAAAATAAAAAGGGAAAAACTGGCTATTTAATATATAGCCCCAATTTGTTTCAATTATAGCCAAAATTGACCCTCCAATTGACCCAATCTTAACCCCCAATTGGACTGGTCCAATTTCAATATTAACCCGACCCCCGACCCAATCAATCAACCCGCCCGATCAATCTTTTAATCCAGGGCGTTGATCATTTTGATTAACGGCCACGATTAGCCCTTGCCTTTTTAATTCACCTAACCCTACCCTAATCCCCTCATTTCTCTTTATCAGCCGCCTTTGAATACTCCCCCTCTCTCAAACTCTCTCGAAAGTTCCACGAAACCCTAGCCTCTCTCATCTCTGACCACAATCTCATCGGAATCCATGGCTTCTCAGGCCATGGATAGCCTGTACTCACCCCCCTCCACCTTTAAACCCTGGGTGTTCGAAGTTTCGAGGTCTGACCTCGATGGTGTCCTTTCAAATCTTCCCTGATTCATGGCTTTAAGGCCTCTCCGGCCTTGCTCCGGCACATCCAAAGCATTTCGAGCCTATTTCTGACCTCTCCGACTCAAGATCGGACTTTCTTCCAAGCCTTTCTCGTTTCTAGAGTTTCTCTGAAACCCTAAGCTATTCGAGGTTTCTCTGGTTGTTTTCTTAAATCTATGCTATATCTGTGTTCTACTGGAAGTTTTAAAAGGTTTTCCCCAATTTTTTCTTTCAGAATTTGTTTCGCATCGATTTAGGGTTTCTGAAAAGTTTTAAAATGTTTTCTGACTCCTCTTCTTCTTTTCTTTGTGTGAATCTGTCTATGCTATGTTTTTATGTTCTCTTTTCTACCTTGCATGTTCTTCTCCTATGTTCTTATGTTTGCTTTATTATGCATGTTTTTCTATTATGCTTCGTTCTTCCTTCTACTGGTTTCTATATCATGCTTTGACATATCTATCTTACGTGTTCTTTTGCCAGGCTCTTCGAAACCCCCGTGTTCCTTTACTGTATTTTTTCCACTAAGCTTTTAGTACTTTGTTTGTCTTTACTGGACCTCTGTTTTAGTTCTAAACATGTTTCATCTACTGTTTCCTTAAGTTTATACTACCTCTTTATCTTCTGAACTTGTTTAAGTTCCAAGCTTCTTAAAAGATGTTCTTTATGTTTCAAATCAGCTTTTCACTATGTTTGTTTCAAACCTGCTATTTTACCTGTTTGTTCTCTCATGAGTCTCTGAAAGAGACCTCTGTGCCTGTTTCAGTTATTTGTCTTCTCGTCTCTGCATCTGATTCGAGTTGAAAACCCTAGGATTTGGGGTTTTTGGCGAATTTGATCTTGTGTTTGGACTAGGGTTCTATTATGGAACCCTGAATTCTCTCAAACTAAGTCTGAGTCTATGTACTGAATTTGAGCTCCTTCATTTATGACTCTAAACTTTTCTATACTAGATTCTCTCTAATTAGCATGACAGTTCTTTCTTGTTTAACATGTCTGTATGCTTTATATATGAGGAATTCTTCCTTCAAAAAGGGTTTTGCCAATTTGTGATTGATTCAGAATTCCTTTTAATAAGGTTCGATTGATTGTTACTGATTTTCTTTAATTAAACCTTTCTTCACCTTTTCTGGTTGGATTCATTCATACCAAAACTCAATTTCTGATTTTTACTTACTGTTGATTGATTGCCTTTCCTTATTTGCACAAACCGTGTTGCTATCAAACTCTTTCCTTAAATAGCTTCTGTGTATTTGCCCTTCTTGTACTACTTTGGAAAAGATTTTTGAGCAAATTCTTTCCTTATTTATTCTGCCCATTTGAAATCAGAATCCCTTAATTAAAGGGAGACCTTATGTAATTGATTTCAAAACTATTTTCTTACCTTTTTCTTACTTGCTTTCTGCACTATAAAGGGCACGACCTTTCAGCACTTTAACAACCTGGAGTTCAATACTCTAACATACATTACTTACTTTCAATTTCAATACTCTTACACTTCACCCAACACTCCACTCTCTTCTGAGATATTCTGACTATTTGCTTGCAATTTGGCTTTACAAGACTACTGCTTTTACTTTCTTGTTTCCCTGAAACTGGTATGTTCTAATTTAAGTTTTAGCCTCATCCCAATGTGTTTACTTTACAGTTTCTACATCCCTGTCTGTTTACTACTTGTGTTTAATGTTAATCAGCAATGTCAATTTCTTGGAACATGTTTCTATTGTGAATTCCTGTACCCATATTTCCTCTATGTGTTTGAGTTAAGGTTCAGGCATTGCAGCATCCAAATTGTTGTTTATGTTTGTGCTTGATCCTTCAAAGGATCCTAACTCCCAAACAATATGGCTAACAGGTCGGTTGGGGTGTGCAATCACTTCCAATTGTTGGGTAGGACCACCATCCTGTCTTGGTTTTCCCCAGAATCCCCTCTATTGCACTTACACTCATTACTAGTTTCTAAGTTCTGCCCCCCTCCTATGAGCCTTGCTTTGGGACCTTGAGTTCCCTCTGAACTTGGACATTTTAGGGCTGGCACTTCCACATAATTCAATTCTGCAATATATTTGGGTGTAAGCACTGCCCGGAGTTCATGAAGCTCCTGGGAACTCTGACACACCCAAAAAAATGAGAAAGGCTTTGGAAATTGGGTCTTTGGAGTTGGTTTATTTCATGTTTCAGACCTGGAGTCTGAATTAGGCCCTCCTTGGTTGTACTCTAATTTCTGGTGTAATTTTATTTTCTTTATTCATTCTGGGCTGTAATAATTTGTGATAACTTATGGGGTTTATAGTGAAAAGGGGAGGGTCACTCATGTATGCATAAGGGTAGACATCATGCTCTTAGGTATTTACTTCTGCGATCGTATCCCGCTTTCATTTCTGCATTCTCGAAATCCTGTCTATAGGTTTTTTCTGCATTTTAGAAATCATGTCTATAAGTTCTGTCTTTCATACATAGATATACTATCAATAGTTCCTGCATTGCTGCATCTCATATAGAGAACATGTCAATAGGATTCTGCATTTTCTGCACCTCATATAGAGAACCTGTCAATAGGATCTCTTAATTTCTGCATAAACATCTATCACTAGGCAAACAATTTATAGGTTTAAATAACAAATTGCCTTCTAGATACCATGTCTATAAGACTCCTGCGTTTCTATAAACGTTGTAAAATCAATAACACTTAGAAAGCATGCCTATAGGACTAACCAACTAATCTGAATCTGAATCGCCTATTTTGCCTAAGTCTAAAATCAGTAAATATCAGGCCTCAATACCTGCAGAGCTTATGTTTTCTATAATCAGCAAGCCTTCCTTAAATCAGTGTACTCCTGCATTATTAGATATCATGCCTATAGGTTTCACCTAGGCAAGTCATTAGGTAATTAATTACCTGCACCAGTCTTTGATAATTACAACCAGCAGGCAGGTCTAATTCGGACTGCTTATCTGAAAATATGTGATAAATCAGCCTGCCTTGACGTTTTAAGTTTAATTCAGACCATAACCAGTACGTGCAAGACATGCTAAACAATCTGTCTCTAAGTGAGGAGGCCTGTCTGAGCCCTTTTAACTGTTATGTGTTTCCCACATCTGCTTTATGTGTTTTTGTTTGTCGCCTTAGAATTTTATCCTTTTAAACTCTGAAAAGCCCAAATCTCCCTCCCCTTTAGGACTAGTAGTCTCAAATACCTCCGGGACTGATAGGATTGGGACGGGTAATAGCATGCAATAAGTAACGAGACCATTCCGCGCTTTAATACCTTAACGGGGTGGGAAAGGGTAGATATGGATATGATGACCACGCGATAACACCACGTGTATAAACGGTTACCGGGTGTTGTGTGGGGTGATCCATATTATTTATAAACCTAGGACCCCCCTTCCCTTTACTTGTCTATATTTTCAGAATTTTAAAAACTGTTTAATTTTCAGCTTCTTTAACCTCTTTTACTTCAATTACTTGCATCAATTATGTAAAAAAAACCTCCCTTTTACTTGTTTAATTTTCAGCACTGTTTTCTACCCAAAACTTCCGCTTCTTTCACCTTTTTTTCGATTACTTGCATCAATTATGTGCGAACCCCTTCCCCTTTACTTGTGTTTTTTTTCCAGAATTCTAAAACTGCTTTCTTCCAAATTTCAGCTTCTTTAATTTCTTGTACTTCAGTTGTTTGCAACCATTATGTGAAAGCTATCTAGTATTTACAATTCTTGCTTGTTTACTTGTTGTTTGTACTTAAAGTCACAATTGTAGCATGGCCGGGAACCACACTAGTGGATCTTGAGGGGTGCCTAACACCTTCCCCTCGAGATAATTTCAAGCCCTTACCCAATCTCTGGTTTTCTAAATCAAATTTCTTCTTAGTGTCCTAATACACTAAATCATTAGGTGGCGACTCTTCAAAATTGCAATCCCAATTCCCAAAAGGAAATGAGTTGTCCGCCTAAATGTCATAAACCCAATTTCGCGAGAAAAAGGGGGCATTGACAGCGTGGCGACTCTGCTGGGGACTTCTTTAAGGCTTTTACCATTTCATGCTATTCGTGACTTTATGCTTCTTTATATGTCTTTACTTGTTTAAATGCCTTTAAGTATTTATTCTTTCTTCTACTGTGAAACTAACTTGGCTCTTTGTTTCTTTTCTTTTAACGCTTTCCTTTATCGCTTTCCTTTAATGCTGTTGTAAATTATAAGAAACTGTTGTAATTATTACTTTATGAACGTGCAAATACATTAAAACTTGTTAATTATTGTAACTGCATATTCAACATCATATTCCACTCGTGCCAAACAAAAGACCATA
>NW_017674869.1:41842-54401 GCF_001879085.1 Nicotiana attenuata | reverse complement strand
TTTCTATTATGCTCTGTTCTTCCTTCTACTGATTTCTATATCATGCTTTCACATGTCTATATTATGCATTTCGAGCCTATTTCTGACCTCTCCGACTCAAGATCGAACTTTCTTCCAAGCCTTTCTTATTTCTAGGGTTTCTCTGAAACCCTAAGCTATTCTAGGTTTTCTCTGCTTGTTTTCTTAAATCTATGCCATATCTGTGTTCTACTGGAAGTTAAAACGTTTTCCCCAATCTTTTCTTTCAAAACTTGTTTCTCTTCGATTTAGGGTTTCTGAAAAGTTTTAAAATGTTTTCTGGCTCCTCTTCTTCTTTTCTTTGTGTGAATCTGTCTATGCTATGTTTTTATGTTCTCTTTTCTGCCTCGCATGTTCTTCTTCTATGTTCTTATGTTTGCTTTATTATGCATGTTTTTCTATTATGCTCTGTTCTTCCTTCTACTGATTTCTATATCATGCTTTCACATGTCTATATTATGCATTTCGAGCCTATTTCTGACCTCTCCGACTCAAGATCGAACTTTCTTCCAAGCCTTTCTTATTTCTAGGGTTTCTCTGAAACCCTAAGCTATTCTAGGTTTTCTCTGCTTGTTTTCTTAAATCTATGCCATATCTGTGTTCTACTGGAAGTTAAAACGTTTTCCCCAATCTTTTCTTTCAAAACTTGTTTCTCTTCGATTTAGGGTTTCTGAAAAGTTTTAAAATGTTTTCTGGCTCCTCTTCTTCTTTTCTTTGTGTGAATCTGTCTATGCTATGTTTTTATGTTCTCTTTTCTGCCTCGCATGTTCTTCTTCTATGTTCTTATGTTTGCTTTATTATGCATGTTTTTCTATTATGCTCTGTTCTTCCTTCTACTGATTTCTATATCATGCTTTCACATGTCTATATTATGCATTTCGAGCCTATTTCTGACCTCTCCGACTCAAGATCGAACTTTCTTCCAAGCCTTTCTTATTTCTAGGGTTTCTCTGAAACCCTAAGCTATTCTAGGTTTTCTCTGCTTGTTTTCTTAAATCTATGCCATATCTGTGTTCTACTGGAAGTTAAAACGTTTTCCCCAATCTTTTCTTTCAAAACTTGTTTCTCTTCGATTTAGGGTTTCTGAAAAGTTTTAAAATGTTTTCTGGCTCCTCTTCTTCTTTTCTTTGTGTGAATCTGTCTATGCTATGTTTTTATGTTCTCTTTTCTGCCTCGCATGTTCTTCTTCTATGTTCTTATGTTTGCTTTATTATGCATGTTTTTCTATTATGCTCTGTTCTTCCTTCTACTGATTTCTATATCATGCTTTCACATGTCTATCTTACGTGTTCTTTTGCCAGGCTTTTCGATACCCCTATGTTCCTTTACTGTATTTTTCCACTAAGCTTTTAGTCCTTTGTTTGTCTTTACTAGACCTTTGTTTGAGTTCTAAACATGTTTCATCTACTGTTTCCTTAAGTTTATATTGCCTCTTTATTTTCTGAACTTGTTTAAGTTCCAAGCTTCTTAAAACATGTTCTTTATGTTTCAAATCAGCTTTTCACTATGTTTGTTTCGAACCTGCTATTTTACCTATTTGTTCTCTCATGAGTCTCTGAAAGAGACCTCTGAGCCTGTTTCAGTTATTTGTCTTCTCGTCTCTACATCTGATTAGAGTTGAAAACCCTAGGATTTGGGGTTTTTGGCGAGTTTGATCTTGTGTTTGGACTAGGGTTCTATCATGGAACCTTGAATTCTCTAAAACTAAGTCTGAGTCTATGTACTGAATTTGAGCTCCTTTGTTTGTGACTCTGAACTTTTCTATACTAGATTCTCTCTAATTAGCATGATAGTTCTTTCTTGTTTGACATGTCTGTATGCTTTATATATGAGGAATTCCTCCTTCAAAAAGGTTTTGCCAATTTGTGATTGATTCAGAATTCCTTTTAATAAGGTTCGATTGATTGTTACTGATTTTCTTTAATTAAACCTTTCTTCACCTTTTCTGGTTGGATTCATTCATGCCAAAACTCAATTTCTGATTTTTACTGACTGTTGATTGCTTGTCTTTCCTTATTTACACAACCCGTGTTGCTATCAAACTCTTTCCTTAAATAGCTTCTGTGTATTTTTCCTTCTTGTACTACTTTGGAAAAGATTTTTTGAGCAAATTCTTTCCTTATTTATTCTGCCCGTTTGAAATCAGAATCCCTTAATTAAAGGGAGACCTTATGTAATTGATTTCTTACCTTTTTATTACATCCTTTCTGCACTATAAAGGGCACGACCTTTCCGCACTTTAAGAACCTTGAGTTCAATACTCTAACATACATTACTTACTTTCAATTTCAATACTCTTACACTTCACCCAACACCCCACTCTCTTCTGAGATATTCTGACTATTTGCTTGCAATTTGGCTATTACAAGACTACTGCTTTTACTTTCTTGCTTCCCTAAAACTGGTATGTTCTAATTTAAGTTTTAGCCTCATCCCAATGTGTTTACTTTACAGTTTCTACATCCCTGTCTGTTTTACTACTTATATTTAATGTTAATTAGCAAGTCAATTCCCTTGCATATGTTTCTACTGTGAATCCCTAAACCCCTAGCTGCATTACTGCCTGTGTTTAATGTTAATCATCAATGTCAATTTCTTGGAACATGTTTCTATTGTGAATTCCTGTACCCCTACTCCCTCTATGTGTTTGAGTTAAGGTTCAGGCATGGCAGCATCCAAATTGTTGTTCATGTTTGTGCTTGATCCTTCAAAGGATCATAACTCCCAAACAATGTGGCTAACAGGCTGGTTGGGGTGTGCCAGCACTTCCAATTGTTGGGTGTGAGCCTGTCTTGGCTTTCCCCAGAATCCTCTCTATTGCACTTACACTCACTCCTAGTTTCTAAGTTCTGCCCCCCTCCTATGAGCCTTGCTTTGGGACCTTGAGTTTCCTCTGAACTTGGACATTTGAGGGCTGGCACTTCCACACTGCACTATAATTCAATTCTGCACTATATTTGGGTGTAAGCACTGACCGGAGTTCATGAAGCTCCTGGGAACTCTGACACACCCAAAAAATGAGAAAGTCTTTGGAAATTGGATCTTTGGAGTTGGTTTATTTCATGTTTCAGACCTGGAGTCTGAATTAGGCTCTCCTTGGTTGTACTCTAATTGCTGATGTAATTTTATTTTCTTTATTCATTCTGGGCTGTAATAATTTGTAATAACTTATGGGGTTTATAGTGAAAAGGGGAGGGTGACTCATGTATGCATAAGGGTAGACATTATGCTCTTAGGTATTTACTTCTGCGGTCGTATCCCGCTTTTATTTCTGCATTCTTGAAATCCTGTCTATAGGTTTTTCTGCATTTTAGAAATCATGAGTTCTGTCTTTCATACATAGATATACTATCAATAGTTCCTGCATTGCTGCATCTCATATAGAGAACATGTCAATAGGATTTTGCATTTTCTGCACCTCATATAGAGAACCTGTCAATAGGATCTCTTAATTTCTGCATAAACATCTATCACTAGGCAAATAATTTATAGGTTTAAATAATAAATTGCCTTCTAGATACCATGCCTATAAGACTCCTGCATTTCTATAAACGTTTTAAAATCAGTAAAACTTAGAAAGCATGCCTATAGGAGTAACCAACTAATCTGAATCTGAATCGCCTATTTCGCCCAAGTCTAAAATTAGTAAATATCAAGCCTCAATACCTGCAGAGCTTATGTTTTCTATAATCAGCAAGCCTTCCTTAAATCAGTGTACTCCTGCATTATTAGATATCATGCCTATAGGTTTCACCTAGGCAAGCCATTAGGTAATTAATTAACTGCACCAGTCTTTGATAATTACAACCAGCAGGCAGGCCCAATTCGGACTTCTTATCTGAAAATATGTGATAAATCAGCCTGCCTTGACGTTTTAAGTTTAATTTAGACCATAACCAGTACGTGCAAGACATGCTAAACAATCTGTCTCTAAGTGAGGAGGCCTGTCTGAGCCCTTTTAACTGTTATATGTTTCCCACATCTGCTTTATGTGTTTTGTTTGTCGCCTTAGAATTTTATCCTTTTAAACTCTGAAAAGCCCAAATCTCCCTCCCCTTTAGGACTAGTAGCCCCAAATGCCTCCGGGACTGATAGGATTGGGACGGGTAATAGCATGCAATAAATAACGAGACCATTCCGCGCTTTAATACCTTAACGGGGTGGGAAAGGGTAGATATGGATATGATGACCACGCAACAACACCACGTGTATAAATGATTACCGGGTGTTGTGTGGGGTCATCCATATTATTTATAAACCTAGGACCCCCCTTCCCTTTACTTGTCTATATTTTTCAGAATTTTAAAAACTGTTTATTTTTCAGCTTCTTTAACCTCTTTTACTTCAATTACCTGCATCAATTATGTAAAAAAAAAAACCTCCCTTTTACTTGTTTAATTTTCAGTATTGTTTTCTACCCAAAACATCCGCTTCTTTCACCTTTTTTTCGATTACTTGCATCAATTATGTGCGAACCCCTTCCCCTTTACTTGTGTTTTTTTTTCCAGAATTCTACAACTGCTTTCTTCCAAATTTCAGCTTCTTTAATTTCTTGTACTTCAGTTGTTTGCAACCATTATGTGAAAGCTATCTAGTATTTACAATTCTTGCTTGTTTACTTGTTGTTTGTACTTAAAGTCACAATTGTAGCATGGCCGGGAACCACACTAGTGGATCTTGAGGGGTGCCTAACACCTTCCCCTCGAGATAATTTCAAGCCCTTACCCAATCTCTGATTTTCTAAATCAAATTTCTTCTTAGTGTCCTAATGCACTTAATCACTAGGTGGCGACTCTTCAAAATTGCAAGCCCAATTCCCAAAAGGAAATGAGTTGTCTGCCCAAATGTCATAAACCCGATTTCGCGAGAAAAAGGGGCATCGACAAGAACTTCTCTCCATTTCCCCTTTGAATCGTCCAATCTTTTCTTTAGGTTTTGAATGATAGTTTTGTTCGTTGACTCGGCCTGTCCATTTCAAGTTGGATGGTACGGTGTCGACAATATCCTCTTTATTTTATGTGCTTCGAGGAACTCTGTCACCTTGCTGCCGATGAATTGTTTTCTATTGTCACACATAATCTCGGTAGGTATCCCGAATCGGCATATGATGTGGTCCCAAATGAAGTCGATAACTTTTTTTTCTCGGACCTTCTCGAAGGCCTGTGCTTCCACCCACTTATAAAAATAATCAGTCATAAACAAAATAAACTTAGCTTTACCCGGGGCCGTTGGTAGGGGTCCGACTATGTCCATTCCCCATTTCCTGAAAGGCCACGGGGATAGGACCGAATAGAGTTGTTCCCCGGGCTGATGGATCATAGATGCAAATCGTAGGCATTTATCGCCGTTTTTGATGAATTCCTTAGTATCTTTCTCCATGTTATCCCAATAATATCCTGCTCTGATATTTTTGCGAATCAAAGATTCGGCGCCAGAGGGATTCCCACAAGTACCTTCGTGGATTTCTCGTAGAACATAACCGGTGTCCCCGGTCCCAAACATACTGCCAATGGCCCATCGATGAATTCCTTAGTATCTTTCTCCATGCTATCCCAATATTTAGTCTTTCTAGCGCTTGTTCAGTACGTCGAGAGTTTACTGGTTCGGCAGTATTTGGAATTTTATTCTGACTCTGAAGTTAAGCGATGGCGATTTGCTGAGCCTGCAGCATCTCGAATATCACTAGGAGGCTGACTCCCACATCTCTTATTCCTGGTGTTCCTTGGCCACCAGGTCGAGCTTCCCTGTGTACACTCCCTCCGGGGTCTGGGCCTAAATCCGTGTTTAGAGCAATATGTGAACTAACGTCAACTGGTTCCATGTTTGGCACTTCCCCAGGGTTTATCGGTGGTACACCGACCCCTATATTATTATTTTTACCAAGACCTTCGTTGTCATGAACAAGTGCATTTTGTGAGCTAGACATGTTTCAGTCTGAGAAAAAAATTCTTGACAAGAAAAAGTGTAAAGATAACGTGTGTAATGAGAATCAGTAAAGAAACAATCACTATTATCTTTAGCCCCACGATGGGCGCCAAACTGTTTACCTCGAAAATTCGAGTAACAATTAAATTTATTTTGTGGTTTTAAAGATATGTGATTAGATTCAATACCAACTGATAATCAAGAAATATGAAATAGAAGTGAAAGAAATAAGTGAATCAAACCAATGTAACTCAGCTACAGTGACCTCGAGCTTAGTGTCCTCGAGGTGGGCTTAGAACAATAGGAACAATTAAGCAAGAAAAGTAAAGTAAGAACAGTAGAGCTAAAAGACGATTCTAATGAACAGTAGGCAAAAAGTAGAGAGTATATTCTTTTCTCAATGATTAGATGATGTTATAAATGATTGGGGTCCCCTTTATATAATAGGGGAACCCTAAATAAGGTATATTTCTATTTACAGTAAGTAATATTCTTGGTACAGCTGTCTAACCGCCTGGTACGGAATAGTACAATCCTATTCCGGGATTTGCTCCATGATCTTGGGGACGTGGCAGGAATCTGGCTCATTCTGTTACAAGTCCATAACGATACTATTTCGGGGTCGAACATACTCGACCTCGGTATGAATCGTGCTCTGCCTTCGAACTCGAGTCTGGTCCCTGAAGCTCGAACTCGACCTCGCCTGAACTCAGACTTTAGACGATCTCTCGAGCATATAGATCGAAGGCATACGATCTCGACCGTATACAACGTACTTCAGAAGAAATTTGGCTTATTTTCCACATTACTAGTTCCATTTGTTATGGACAATGCTTAGGGGGAGGGAGTTTTTCGTAGTAGAAACGAGTGAGAATACAATGGGGTCAATGTGGGTCCAATTTAGTCTTCTGACAAAAAGGTATTTGGATACCCAAACTCTTCCCCAAAGAGTTTGGGTATTTGGATATAAAGTGTGTATTTATTAGTTGAAAGTCAGTTGTTTTAATCGCTTGACCAACTGCTCTACAAATATGTTGAAGAAAAAGAATATTTACTTGTAATAAATATCTTTCGAAGAACTTCAAGTGTGTGAATATAATAAGAGTAAATGTATTTATCCAGGTACTTTTGCCCTCCTATATATAATTGGTCAAATTGACATGAAAAACAGATTGAAATACAATTAGGCCAGAGTAATTGGTATCTGAGGATATGAACGGCAAAGTAGTAGAGCAGCGGTAAAAACTTATTCGCACCGAGTGATTACATCAAATCAATTAATACACGGATATAGTTATCATTAAATTATGGTAATTAATTAATACATATTATCACCTAATTTATCAATTAACCCTGAGTGATATTATTTGAAATACTTATTTGAGTTTGACATGACTAAGGAAAAGGAAAGAAAAAAACAAAATAGTAAATCCTAATTCAAATAGGAAAGGGAACGAAGAAAAAATATTTTATTACGATTATTTATTTCATCCACACTCAAAATAAGCTATCAATATCCTTATTTATAATAGTAGAAAACTTATTTTAAATAGAAATATGGAAACCTATTCCTATATTAATTTTCACTATAATATTAAATCCTAAACAATCCTGCCACAACTCGAATTAGCTTTCCACAAACGACTCGGCAATATACATCTTCTTCTGAAGAAGAAGAAAAGAAAAAAAAGGTGTATAGAACTAGCCATGACGTCATTGCCATCCATAGAAACGTTGCCAAGCTTTAAAATTAGCAAGGTACAAATTGATGTTAACAGGAGGGGTAGATATTGCAAGGGTCGTTGGAACGACTGGGGTTTTTTTATTGATAACTACACATACGGACGGTGTTTTGTGTGGCACTTCAAATGCCACACAATAATCAGGCTCCCTCGCTTCCGCTACGACAGTGAATGGGAAACAAAGCTGTTCAAGCCCCTTCCACTTATGACTATTTTTGACAATTATTTGGAAGATGATTACTTTTGCACCGTCTCTCTATTCTTCAATAGCGACTTGTATTGTCTAATATGTCGTCCCCCTTTTTATAAAAAGTGGGAAAAGGTAATACTTCATTACAGTAGCTTGCGCGACGCTGTCTCGTTTTGTAACGGTGAGAAACTATGCACTCTGTATAAGAATGGGAAACTAGGGATAATACAGATCATCCCGGAAATAAGCACTTGTCTGTCTCCTATCACACCACCAACTGATCCAACTGCAATGTATCGAAAGAGACTTTTGGTTTCGTGGCAAAACCATTTGTTTTTGGTTCAACATAAATTGGGATCAGTCTTGGAGATTTGGAAGGCCGATTTCAAAACACAACAATTCAAGAGAATATTCAATTTGGATAAATTTATCATTTTTATAAGTCAAGGATTCTCCGTTGCAGTTTCTTCATCTGCACTTGAAGAAAAAAACTGTGTTTATTTCACACAAGGCAATGATAATCACATTCTGTTTGCCTTACACATTGGGGATCAAAGCTTGTCAACCACAGAGCGATTTCGTATCCATACCTCTCACAATTCTATTCCTCTACTGGAAAGGTAACTAAAACAATCAATTACGTAGTTAATTCTTTTCTATGTGTTATTACTAGACCTAAATGTTTGTTAATATTGTATTCTATACGCGACTGACTTCATACTATTTGGCCATGTTTTAATTTAGGCTTGGAACCACCAAAAATCAAGGTAGCCGTAAAGGAGACGACAAGGTGAAGAAGCGGTCATCCTCGGAGCACAGTAATACATCGGAGCCAGTAGTAGTAGACAGCAACATATGCGACCATCTTACTTTAGACCTTCAAAGGGAAATTTCTCGGCATCTACTTTCTCAAGACGCATACTTGTACATGAATTTTCGGTTGGTGTGTAAATTATGGAGATCTGTTGCTCCTCCATTACGTTGGAAGGTGGTTGATCAACCGACTCGTTCGTCTGATCAAGACTCCATGTGGCTTCTAACCCTAAATCAAAAAGATGGTTTGTGCACTTTTTATAATCCCTTTAGAAATCTGACATGTTATATGAGCAACAATGACTTAGTAGGGTTTGAAATTCGGTATTCAAAAGATGGTTGGCTTCTTGTTTCCAGAGGTCCAAGGTCTCTCTTCTTACTTGAGCCTTCTAGTAAACAAATAATCCATCTTCCAGAACGAACAGATGACTATTTCTGTGACGCTATGTCATTCTCAGCTTCTCCATCTAATTCATCTGCCTGGGTGATCTTTGGTATAGCTTGTTTAGACTCGCATCGAGTCAGGATTTCATATTTGAGAGCAGGGGATGATAATTGGACTAGTATGAGAATGGACAATGAGGTACCTTTCATAGTTTTTTCTAGTCCTGTGTACTTTGGCGAAAAATTTTGTGTCGTAGGCCGGCATGGTGATGTTGGTGCATTTGGCTTCTTAGAAGACGGAAATCCTTACTGGGTTATCCATCAAATTAGTCTACTATATTCACCTCGTATTTCTAGCCCTCTCAGTCAATATTTAGTTCAACGGGATCAAGATGTGCTATATTCAGTGATAATGACACGAGATCATAATGTTGGTGTTTATGAACTAGACTTTAGAGACAACAGGGTTAAATTAGTGAAAGAAGTCAAAAACTGGCTTCTTTTCATTAGCGAAGCCTCATCTATTGCCGTCTGTGGCATGAACGTAAATTTGGACGATGCTCTTCTTTTCCCCAGCTTCAGCACATCTAACGATTATGTTTACTATTCATTGGAAGCTGCCGCATTCAAAGTATTGAAAGACAATTCCATAGATATAAGGCAACAGAAAGAGCTTTTAAATCGTGTTTGGATCCGCTGTGAACTCAGGAATTGATCCAACCTATACATGTCGTTTTCTCTTCTTTTAATTAATGGATAACTTGCATATTTCAATTTCTTTTTTGTTGATGAATTGCACTTAGGGAAGTTAGAGTTAGATAAAAAGGACTAATTGTACGTGGAATGGTTGAATAATTTTACTAGATCAAAATGTAATCAATCAGATATATATTCATTCACACTAATAGCTTGTTTGGCCAAGCTTTTTTTTGGGCCAAAAGTGCTTTTTTTGGCCAAGCTTTTTGAAGGAAAAAAGTGCTTTTGAGGCGAAGCAGAAGCAGTTTTGGAGAAGCAGAAAAAAGTGCTTTTGAGGAGAAGCAGAAGCAGTTTTGGAGAAGCAGAAAAAAGTAGCTTCTCTCCAAAAGCACTTTTCTGAGAAGCACTTTTGAGAAAAATACACTTAGAAGCAGTTTTCAAAAGCTTGGCCAAACATTAATTATTGCTCAGAAGTGTTTTTCTAATTAATTAGCTAAACACAAACTACTTCTCATCAAAAGCACTTTTTTTAAAAGTACTTTTGAGAAAAACACTTCTCAAAATAAGCAGATTTTAGAAGCTTGGCCAAACGGGCTATAACACAAGCAAGTTTTAGTGGTGCTAAATGCTAATCATGAACGAAAAGGGGAACTGGCAATCATTACGGAATGACTATTTTATACTCCTTTGATCTCGAAAAGAATGAACATATTTTCTTTTTAGTCAGTTTCAAAAAGAATAATTCCTTTCTAAATTTGATAAAATTTTAACTTTAATTACTTTTACCCTTAATGGGATATTTACAGTCATACAAATATATATGAATTGTTTTAGACCACAAGATTCAGAAGTTTTGTCTTTTTTCTTAAACTCCGTATGCAATCAAATAGATTCAATCAAATTGAAATGGAAGGAGTATAATATAGTGTTCATGCTCTTTCTTTTCTTAGTATTTCTGAAGGATTACTTGTGCTTCATCAATTAAGTCAATTATATGGTAGATAGACTCCCATCGCATTATGTGAATGGAATTCATGCTGAATATAAATACTTCTATATGAAGGCTCTAGCAGCCTGCCAATTATATACACAAAAACTGCTTTGACAAAAGATTCCTAACCCATTGTAGCATGACTGAAGATTTATAAGTTTAAGGGCCTTAACTAATTAGGTAGTATCCCTCCGTTTCAATTGATACGAATCTATTTGACTAGACACAAAGTTTAAGAAAAAGAGAAAACTTTTGAACCAATATTGCAAAATGAGATACATATATTTTGTGTGGCTATACATCATTGCATAAAGATAAATTGTTTTTCAATATAAAAATGTGTCATTCTTTTTTGCACGGACTAAAAAGGAAATACGAAGTATATTTTTATTCCTTGGTTATGTCAAACACAAATAAGATAACTGTCTAAAATAAAGTATCATTTTTGTTTTTATAAACCATAATTATAATTTAGGAAACTATCATTAAAAGTAAGTTGAATTCTAATTTTATTTCTAACCCATAAATGGTATTATTTTAACTCAAACAAAGCCACTTGTCCTCTTTTCCCTTGCCTTTCAGTTTTCATGATCGTCTTAGATCAGAATGAGACGCAACGGATAAACTCAACCCGGTTTTATTTTGACTTACCTGGAATTATATATCATGCACAATATATATAGTCCAATTTCATACACCACAAAGTTTTCTGCGTCGTATTATCCAATATCTCTGTGGGGTTTCAACATTTCAATTTCATTGTCACTACCTAGAGAACGCATTGCTCCTGTACTTGTTCTCCAACTTTCTAGAGATTTCCCTCACATAATCCAGTCAAAATCTGCTCTTCCTTAAAATGGGTTCGACGTTGTTTGCCCTTCAGTTCAGAACATTCTTCATCACCCTCACATGGCTACTCTTTGTGCTACTTCATGTTCTTCAATTTCCAAATACTCCTCCATTTGCCGAAAGACCCACTTCTCATTTTCCTTATTTTCCACTTACAACCAAAAAAGATTGAATTTTTATGTTCCCAATGGAAAAAGATTGAATTTGTATGTTCCTAATAGAAAAAGATTGAACTTTTCTGTTAAAGCTGAGAAAGAAGATGAGGGTTCATCTTCTTCTGTGGCTGTAGCTTCAGAAGAAAATGATTCATCTAAGAATCATGAGAGTGGTTCTCAGCATGAGTCAGAATCAGAGTCTGAGAGAATAGAAAGGGAGAAACAACAAGAAATGGATTGGAAGACTGATGAAGAATTCAAGAAGTTTATGGGGAATCCTTCAATTGAGACTGCTATAAAGCTTGAGAAAAAGAGAACTGATAGGAAACTGAAAGAGCTTGATAGTGAAACCAGCAGCAATCCAGTTGTGGGTTTCTTTAAGAATTTGGTTCGTGATAGTTTGTCCAGAGAGAAGGAGAGGTTGGAGAAAGCAGAGGAGGCTTTTGTAGCTCTTGATCTTAACAAGGTAATTTTCTGTTTAAATGATTATGCAGAGGTGAATCCAAAATTTAAACTCAGTTAATTTAGAGTGGCGCGGCCTAATTTATATAGAGTTTAAGTTCGACGCACTGTCAGTGTAGAAATTTATTATACAATCAGGTCATTTATTAGTTACATGCAAACTCTAGATGAGCATTAATCAGAGGCAGATCCAGGATTCAGCTTTTAAAGTTTTTATTAGTGACTCATTGTATTTTTTAAAATTACGGGTTCATATATATATATATATATATATATATATATATATATATATATATATATATATATATATATATATATATATATATATATTATT
>NW_017674869.1:0-41822 GCF_001879085.1 Nicotiana attenuata | reverse complement strand
ATATATATATTATTTGTTGCAATTTTAGTAGATTTTTACACATGAATTCATGCACCACGTCAGAAGTTATGGGTTCAGTTGAACTCGGTATTAGAAGGCTAGATACGCCTCTGGCATTAATTGGTATTCTGGGAAAAATGATAACTAACCTGCTATCACAGGTTGAAATTCACAGGTAGTGTTAAAGAATATTTATAGTGTCAGCACATATGACTTAAATCCATAATTTAAAGTCAATTTGTTCAGTGCGCGTTATACATTTTTAAGAATCTTTTTGGATATGTATACATGGTTAGCAGTTTCTGCTTTGATGTTATGGTGTACTTGTCGATAGCTACTTCATTATCTTAAAGACATATTCTCTGTGTATCTGATGTTTGTATAAATTTTCTATGGCAGCTAAGGAATTGTTTTGGCTTTGATACGTTCTTCGCAACTGATGTTAGGAGATTTGGAGATGGGGGAATCTTCATTGGAAACTTGAGGAGGCCTATTGATGAAGTAATCCCCAAATTAGAGAAAAAGTTATCGGATGCTGCAGGAAGGGAGGTCGTTTTGTGGTTTATGGAAGAAAAAACAAATGATATTGTAAAGCAGGTATACTTTAGATGTTTAAAAAGATAATTTGACTGTTTCGCTATGCCTTTTTCGCCTTTTAAGCATTAATTGAGACTGTTTCGCTATGCCTTTTTCGTGAGTGGACTACATTATTGATAGTTGAGTATGTTTGCTAGGTTTAAGAAGCTGTGAAGCTTTCAGCCGGAACTTGCAACTACTGACCAGTATCTAGAGTCAATAGTGTGCTTGTAATTTAACATTCTTGATTGATTGTGAGAGAGGTTGTATCTTGAGGAATGAGTACAGTGATGTAGGTGAAGAGCCAGAATCAATAATAAAAAACGAAAAAAGGAAAGGTGTAGCCGTGGTGTTAAAATTAAAATCTTTTGTAACTGAAGCTCCTAGTTTCTTTCTTTCAGTATTTTTTGGTAGTCAAATGCATTTAATTGTGTGAGGGAAAGGCTAACTTGTGTTATTTCAGATGTTTTAAGTCAGATATTTTCGTCTGGTTACATGTGAAAATGGCATCTGTATTTGATGATTTTGCTTTTCAGGCTTGTGTGGTACAACCCAAGTCAGAAATGGATCTTCAATTTGAATCAACCAAATTAAGTACTCCTTCGGGTTACATCAGTGCGGTAGCTTTGGCTGTAACAACTTTTGGCACTATAGCTTTGACCAGTGGTTTCTTCCTTAAGCCTGATGCAACTATTGATGATTACTTGGCCAATGTCGTGCCTCTTTTTGGTGGCTTCTTGACCATTTTGGGAGTTTCAGAGGTATGCATTGTATTTCTCCATTAAAACGTGTGAGTTGATGGCTAACTTTAGATCAAATCTCAAGTATGCTTCTTATTGATGTCAAACATTTGTGATATTTAGTTTCTAAGAAAATCTTTTTGCCATGTAAATGAAATTTTATTCTAAAGTCTCGTCTCAGCTATTGGTACAACGTAAAGATCAATAAATGTTTGACCTTTAGATACACTCAAGCAAGTGTAGGTTATCTGGTGCGTTTCATACTATTGGATTGACATAATGTGTTTGTTATGTGGAGTTCGGATTTTTTTTATTTATATTTCAGAGCTTGTAGCCCTTGCGACTTCATACTATGATGGGGTAATTGCTTTATTTTCATGACGAATCCAAACTTCTGATGTCTGTGTTCTGCTAAATAATTGCTCTCTTACATGCATGGCAGGTAACCACAAGAGTAACTGCTGCGCGCTATGGTGTCAAACTTAGTCCATCTTTTCTTGTTCCATCCAATTGGACTGGTTGCC
The DNA here is from genome assembly GCF_001879085.1 of Nicotiana attenuata. Classification (NCBI taxonomy): domain Eukaryota; kingdom Viridiplantae; phylum Streptophyta; class Magnoliopsida; order Solanales; family Solanaceae; genus Nicotiana; species Nicotiana attenuata. The sequence goes on along the minus strand of NW_017674869.1, from coordinate 39,982 downwards.
TGGGTGTTATGAATAACTACGAGTCCCTGCTACCAAATAAGAAGGCTTTATTTGATATTCCAGTTGCTCGTACGGCAAGTGCATACTTGACATCACTAATACTTGCAATTGCTGCTTTTATCGCTGATGGAAGCTTTAATGGAGGTGACAATGCACTGTAAGTGATTATTTTTGTTCTCTCCATTAATGGTGCATTGCACTAGAATAGTTTCTGTCTCCTATGCACTTCAATATGGAATGCAAATTTTGGGTTTTCCCCTTGCCTATTTTGACCGACATGATTTAGAAACTGTGGTTGTGAATTTTTTTTTCTCTTGAGCGCTTAATGGCTTTTCTGGTGTGCCTCTGCATGAACTTTGTATGAATGACTCTGTGTATTTAAGTTATCAGAGGTGAAACTTTCCCATAGATAATTCTTTTGCTTCCATAGAATAACTAATATGCGCAAATAGCTTGATGGCCCAAACTTTGTGATGTTTTATGTGTACATTAAAATTAACAAAGAAAATGATTGCAAAATTGACATGACTTACCAAGTAAATATTTTGAGCAAATTTGATATGCCATAATGAGAAATTTTCAAGCATATCATACATGCCTCCTTCCCACATTACCTCATCAGTATGAATTTTATTAATTTGATTGTCATTTTCCTTACGCTACCTTTTCTTTGTTAGTTCCGCTTATTGTTCTCTTTTTTTTTTCAGGTACATAAGACCTCAATTCTTCTATAATAATCCTTTGTTCTCCTTCATTCAATATGTTGTTGGACCATATACTGATGATCTTGGGAATGTGCTGCCTTATGCTGTTGAAGGTGTGGGAGTTCCAGTTGATCCCCTTGCTTTTGCTGGACTTTTAGGTGAGTTGCTTGAAATTTGATTATTTTTTTGCTTCATAAAGTAGTTTTACGACGTGACCTCAAAACATTGGATTATGTTATGCCCGTGATCCTCCATTGTTGTAAAACTCCTCTTACGGTTCCCAGCTAAACAAAAAGCATCCAATTTAGCGAAATTCGTGCCCCTCGGCACGGCACCGGATAAATTATTCAAGGGTGATATTCAGAAGAAGAGGAATAAAATTGACAGGGGAAGAGCATTCGTTTTAAATTTCAAGTGGTGCACCTGCATAAAAGCTGTGTATCAGGATAGGTCGTTCATGGATAGACATTTACTCCTGCATAATCACTGATCTTCCTTATAAACTCATAGAACAAGGTAATCTAGGATGCTGACATAATAAATTGTGGTCTCACTTCCAGATGTATACTTGATGAGTTCTTAATGCAGCATATCAACTGATGCTGGCACTGCTTTATGGTGCTTCTGTCACCTAATTGTGATGTGAATTCGCAAGATTGTTTGCTATTATGTATGGCTGTCCACCTTCCTTCTCTTTTCCACAAGGAAGCCTAACTACTGTTACTTTCACTTCCCGTAGGTAAAGGATTAAAACTGTTTGTTCCTTTTTAGGCTTTAGGAGAAGGAAAAGACATGTGAGAAAAAGAGGAACAGATTGACTTGTATCTATTCCCTGTCTTGAAATAAACACCCCAATTATGCTCTTCCACTATTTACAGTAAATGTACACTTCCAGTTCTGTCAAAAAATAATGGTGAGAAGGAATTTGCTCCATTACATCATCCAATGTGGTCATTCTTTTGCAGGGATGGTTGTGACCTCTTTAAATCTCTTGCCATGCGGAAGACTAGAGGGCGGGAGAATTGCACAAGCTTTATTTGGCAGGAGCACTGCTGCTTTGTTATCTTTTGCAACTTCCCTGTTGCTAGGGATAGGTGGTCTAAGCGGCAGCGTGCTATGTCTGGCGTGGGGACTCTTCGCAACCTTCTTTCGTGGTGGAGAGGAGACCCCTGCGCAAGACGAGATCACCCCCCTTGGAAATGAGAGGTTTGCTTGGGGTTGTGTACTCTTCTTGATGTGTTTCCTAACCCTTTTCCCCAATTTGGGTGGTACATTCTCGAGCTCATTTTTTGGTGCTCCATACTTCCGTGGTGATCTGTAGTTATGAATTAGCGTGTACTTTAAAAAAATATATTGTATAGTGCTAATTATTTTTAAGATCAGGTGTTATCCCTCTACATTGAATGTTTAGATTTTGATAGCTTCGAGTGAGATTATTCAATGAAATGGTGCAAAGCATAACCAATTAGCAGAAAACTTTGGTCCTAAAATGTTCCTTCAACTCCTTTTACCTTTCTGCTTCATCCTTTTAGCTAAAGAAAACATAACATTGTTCGAGGACAAATCTCTTTATATATGTACTTTTCCTTGTTCTGCAATTGGCTGTATATTTTTGGCCTGACCTTTTCATTGTTCTTCATTCCTGGACTACAGGTTTGGCCACTTAAGACATTTAAAAATAAAAGATTAAAAAAACAAGATTTATTCAGCATAAACTCAAAATATTTACTTCATAATCATGATGAACTAATATTAAATAACAATAAATGTTACCAGATTTTCTATTGTTGGAGCTAAAAAAGAGCTTGCTTTGATTGCTTTAAAACCTCATGATCTTTGTCTGATGACTGGAGCTGCACTTAATATGCTTCAAGTCTTCTAGCCAAATATATCCTGCTTCCTGTTGACTGACTGACTAAGTGGTTTTTGTGTAGTAGCAGATGTTCTGGTGTTCTCTGAAATATCTCTTTGAATATGTCGGTTTCGTTTCCAATAATCTGAATTGCATCAAGATTTGAATCATAAAATAACAATCATTATATCAGACCTATTGTAAAGCAGGAAGCAGGTAAATGATTTCATGATTTGTATGTCAAGTTGATAGCAGAAAAGAGAAGACTAACTGTTTCTATGCGGTGGCAAGCTCGTTTAAGACAGATGGAAGCTGTCACACTGATACAGGGCTTAGCTGTATACACTCTTCCATGTATTTCAATGTTTTATGTTTAAGTGTCATTCAGTAACTGAGTATACTGATAGGTGTGGACGTGTGGTCTAAACCATTTGTTGTGTTTTATGTGAATAAGATTACGAGCTTGTTTAGACTTAATTTCAGAGGCCTTGAAGTGTTTTGGAACTTTATTCTTGTGAAATTATTGATTGGTGATCTTTCTGCATCGTTTGCGAGATTGTTAAATCTATAATTAGTAATGTTGCATGCATACATGACCTCCTTTTCATGCGCTTTTTCCTATGAGATGAATATATCCAGGCTAAAAGGTTCTTAATTACTCATAGAGGTGGAGGCGAATTCCAGATTTAAATTTGATGGGTTTAACATTTACATTCTTTCAATGCATGGGTTTGGATTTTATTATTTGTTGAAATTTTGGTGGTTTCACATGTATATCTATGTTTTGTGTTAAAAAAATGTTGTGTTCAGTTAATCCAGTCGATTATACATTACATCCACCTATGTTGCTGCAGTTACAAGCAGTTCAACTCTGAGGTAAAATGTAATCATTAATGTACGTGCAATCTTTCTGTTCATACTTGAATGTCGAAGGCCGTGAATAGAAACTTCAGGAATTGTTGAAATTTGGACGAGGAAAAAGAGCTGCAATATGATAGATAAGAAACAGAAAAAAGGGAATGCCTTAAATTGAGCTTGATTAGCAATAGTTACAGTGGGCTGAATTCACATGTTGCTATTCTAATTTCTGAGTTTCACATGTGAGAAAAATGAAAAAAGTTTTACATGGAAATTGTGCAAGTGGTCCTGCCACCATTATCAGGGCAAGTTACACCTTAGACCACTCGGTCAAAAATATTTACAGCCCCTAACAAATATACAATATTATATAGTAGTACTAATTATGTACAATATATACATATCGGCTATTTTATTTGGGTTGTCAATTATGTAAGATAATTTCTCAAGAAAATTAAAGAAGGAATTTTAGGGTCCAGTGTCCCATTTCTTTAAGTCTTACTGTTTAAAGTATTTCCTAATTGGTTCCTACGATTATTTTGGCATTCTCTTGTAATTGCCTCATCTTTTGCACCTACAATAATCGTTTATTTGTTGTCATAACCTCATTCACAGAAGGAAAAGAAAACCTTCTCCTTCTGTGCGTGGTGTTAGCATGTTGGTTTGTTTCCTGCACTCGTTGAAATTAATTTGGTTCTAATTTTGGTGAAGAAGACTATGGTTAGATAACAAGGTTGACATGTCAATTTCCAAGTGGAGGCTTCTTTTGTTGTTTATCTTTTGACCATTTTGATGTATGTAATTTTCCTATTGGCCTCATTTAGGTGTACTGACTTCAAAACCTAGGGAGGAATTTTTTATTTTATTTTAGTTTTTATCTAGAAACACCTTAGGAGGATTTGACTTATAGTTTGACGTCAATTGTTTGTATTTCTATAAAACGTAATTATACAATCTAGAGCCTTTTGACGAGAAACACAAAGGGAGGTTACGTTCTTGAATTTGGTTTGACACAAATACTGAACACACTAATTACACAGCTGAAGAAACGTTTAAAATAATTGCTAAAACTAATGCTTGTCATTGTGGTGAAAGGAAACATGCTAACAGGAAGGTTCTTAAATTGTATTTGTCTCAACTACTACTAATATTTTTCTATATTGACTATCCTTAGCTTAATGTTTATCTACTATTCTTTATCTGCCGGTTATTGTTTTGCTTTTCATCTATTTTTTGATTCTGGTGATACTGTTATTTTTTTCTATAATTTCTATTGATGGTACTGATATATTATCTCTTTTCGTCTTCTTGAGCCGAGGGTCTTTCGGAAACAGCCTCTCTACCCCCTCGGGATAGGGGCAAGGTTTGCGTACACACTACCCTCCCCAGACCCCACTAGTGAAATTTCACTGGATCGTTATTGTTGTCGTCGTCTAATTAATGTCCAGTTGCTGAGCCAAAGTCCAATTATAAAAAGTCTTTGATCAATAACATGGTAAAACTTCAAATTAATAAAGTTATTATATTTGTACGTAAGTTATGCAGACAAGAAACGATTAAGTTGAGTTCCTTCCAAAAGTTCAACCAAAAGAGAGATGGAGAAAAAAGAAACATGAAAATGGAGAAATAACCAGAAAGTGGGTACAAAGGAAAAAGAAAAAGTAAAGGAGAAAAATAGAAAAATGGAGAAATAATCAGAATTTGGGCAAATTTTTACTTCTCACGCGCATTAATTGCGTACAAAATACTAAAGGTACCACATCATCTCAAAGGGTTATATTTATTATTCTTTGAACAAATACAAGAAGTTCATAGGATACCCACAAAATTTGAGGGCGCAACTGAAAACGTAAAATAACCCTTTATATATTATCCCAAATATTTTGCATCAAGAGAATCTGCTTTCTAGGAATCTTACTGCAATCACCGTCTTACCAAACTACAGTATAATTTTTTTTAACACCTAGCCGAGTAATTGACAAGATTGTGAACTCAATAGCTTTTTTGTTCAGTCGAAGCATAAATACTACCCGTTTTTTCGATTTTTTTTTCAAAAAATTTATTTGTCCATGAAATTTTACAAGATTTTGAAAATTTTCGAAAATAAATTTTTCAGAAACCAAAAAATTAATAGAAATGCATGTCCAAATATTAGTTTTCAACTTAACTCCAAATATTTTTTTTTTCAAAAATTACAATTTTTATGTCCAAACACATACTAAATTTTATCACAAAGAATTCGGAAACTTGAAGAAAGATTCCAGGGACTATGCTCAGGAGCAGCATGCCTTTATTATTGCATGTGTCACACTTCATATTGACAAAAGGTTTAAAAACGTCTTTGGCCAGTTTTTGAATGATTTTTTTTTTCCGACTCACAAAACTTTAACTTTTTATCAAGTAAAGGCATGTCGAAACACTTCAACTTTCAAAAATTATTTTCTAATATAACTTCAAAAAAAATCTTTTTTTCAAATTTCAACTAAATTTTTATCCAAACACTTAATAAATCGTGAACGAATAGCTTGGTCAACGATAAAAACCCTTGTGGTGGTAGCCTTTCGTCAAAGTAGTAAATCTCGTGACAAAGGAAAGGGAAATAGAAATTATTCTATTAATAGAAGGACCAAAAAGGAGTGATTTTCTTTAAATGGTATAGTAGAGTTGCAATAAGATGACGTAAAAATCAAAGATATATAGACCATAGAGGGTTCTTTCAAATTTCTCCCACGTCGATCCCAACCTCCAAAATTAATTGTCAAAGTTCAATGCTTATGAACCTTCTTTACTTTTTCTTTTCCCTTCTTTTCTGTATTCAATTCATTGCCGAAAGGTCCACCGTACTCTTACTCTTTTTCATCATGTGATCTTTTCCCCCACTTACTATTCTTCCAACAACCTTCTACTATAGAGATAATTGCTCTCATGCTTTCTTTCTGAAAATTAGGCTCTTTTTTGTCTTAATTAATTGTTTTTATTAAAGAGATAATTGTTAGGATTATCATTTGGACTCTGCGTACAGTTATCGAACTACTATGTCAAAGCTAAAAAAAATTCCTAATCTAACTCACGACAATAAAACAAAATCATTATGTTTTTGCTTTTTCTTGGTTTGTTTTTCTTTTTCTTTTTGTTTTTACTTTTCTATTTAACCTAAAAATGAAAAGAAAAGATGCTGCATTGATCATGTTGAAAAAGGCTAGATGGAGAGTGCTAATCCAGCATACATGTAGGCTGGAGCAATAATGATCAGAGGACGATTTTCTTTATAGATCTGTGTCCTCGATTTGAACTCTGTATAACTTAATACGTTTTGAATAATACGTACACACATCCACTGTTACTGACTTATACTCTTTTTTGTTTCAATTTATATGTATACGGTCAAAGTCGTATACCTTTGATCTATAGGCTCGAGGGATCGGTTTAAGCCCGAGATCAGGAAAGGTCGAGTTCGAGCTCGATGGACCAGACTCGAGCTCGAAGACAGAGTGCAGTGCCCGAAGATTGAAGTATGATGGATACCGAAGCCGAGTATGCTCGACCCTGAAATAATGCCGTTATGGATCTCTAACAGAATGAGCGAGATTCCTGCCACGTCCCCAAAATCATGGTGCAAATCCCGAATAGAATTGTACGATTCCATATTAGGCGGTTAGACAGCTGTCCCAATAAGATTCCTTACTGTAAATGAAATTGTACCTTATTTAGGGTTCACCTATTATATAAAGGGACCCCAATCATTTGTAAAGATCATCTAATCATTGGCAAAGAATATACTATCTTACTTTTCTGGCTCATTGTTCATCAGACTTGTCTTTTCTCTTTACTGTTCTTACTTTATTGTTCTTGGTTCATCTCGAGGTCACTAATCTCGAGGCCGGTACTGTCTGGTAACACTTGTTTGATTCATTCATTTCTTCATCTATACTTTATACTTCTTGATTATTAATTGATATTGAACTAAATCACATATCTTTAAAACCACAAATCAAATTTAATTGTTACTCGTATTTTCGAGGTAAACAGTTTGGCGCCCACCGTGAGGCTAAAGATAATAATGATTATTTCATTACTGATTCTCATTAGACACGTTATTTTTACACTTTTTCTTGTCAAGATTTTCTGATTCTCAAGATTAAACATGCCAAACTCGCAAAATACACATGTTCATGACAACGAAGGTCTTGGATTTCACGGGCAAAACAATAATGTAGGGGTCGGTGTACCACCAATAAACCCTAGGGAAGTGCAGAATGTGGAACCAGTTGACGTTAGTTCGCACATTGCTTTAAATGCAGATCTAGGCGCAGACCCCGGAGGAAGTGTGCACAGGGAAGCCCGATCTGGGGGCCAAGGAACACCAGGTATAGGAGATGGGGGAGTCAGCCTCCAAGTGATATTCGAGATGCTACAAGCTCAGCAGATCGCCATCGCTCAACTTCAGAGTCAGAATAAAACTCTGAGCATAGCCGAACCAAAAAATACTCGACGTGTTGAACCGGCACCAGAGAGGTCGAACGATAATGGCTCGGGGACTGACCCCACAATTATGAGGATGCTCGAAGAGCTCACCAAGAGGATCGAGTCTGGGGAAAAGAAGATTGAAGACAATGACAAAAAGGTGGAAACTTATAACTCCCGGGTTGACCAAATACCGGGGGCACCTCCGGTTTTGAAAGGTTTAGATGCAAAAAAGTTCATACAAAAACCATTCCCACAGAGCGCGGCTCCGATGCCTATTCCTAAAAAGTTTCGCATGCCCGATATACCCAAATATAACGGGACAACCGACCCTAACAAGCATATTACTTCATACACTTGCGGGATCAAAGGAAATGACTTGAATGACGATGAGATCGAATCACTATTATTGAAAAAGTTTGGAGAAACTTTGTCGAAAGGGGCTATGATTTGGTATCTCAACTTTCCTCCTAACTCTATTGATTCGTTTGTTATGTCACTAGATGCCTTCGTAGAAGCACACGCTGGGGCCATAAAGGTGGCGACAAGAAAATCGGACGTCTTCAAGATAAAACAGAGGAACGACGAGTTGAGGGAGTTCGTGTCCAGGTTTCAGATGGAGCGCATGGAACTACCACCGGTCTTGGATAACTGGGCAGTACAAGCTTTTATGTAGGGTTTGAATGAAAGGAGTTCGATTGCGTCTCGACAATTAAAGCAGAATCTGATCGAGTATCCAGCTGTGACGTGGTCGAACGTACATAACCGTTACCATCGATGATTAGGGTCGAGGACGACCAGTTGGGAGCCCCCTCAGATTCAGTTCATCCTAACAAATTGGCAGCCAAACCCCCGAGGGATACAGGCAGGGAATCGAGGTCGAACAAAGAACGGTATCGGCCGTATATCGATCGGAGAAACAATGGTTCGGGCCGTAACGCTCCTCGGTACGATCAGAGAAATGATCGAGGTCAAAGCTCTCGGGGACTCATGAGTAAGAGCGGATTCGATAAACACACCGACCCCGCGGAGACACCTCGATTGGCAGAGTATAATTTCAGTGTAGACGCATCAGGGATTGTGTCAGCTATTGGAAGAATCAAAGATACCAGGTGGCCCAAGCCTATCCAAACCGATCCTTCTCAGAGGAATCCAAACTTGATGTGTAAGTATCATGGCACACACGGCCATAGGATCGAAGATTGCAGACAGCTAAGGGAGGAGGTGGCTCGGCTGTTCAACGAGGGTCACCTTCGAGAATTTCTCAGTGATCGAGCTAAAAACCACTTCAGGGAGAGAGATGCAAGAAAAAATGAGCAGGAAGAACCACAACATGCAATCCACATGATCGTTGGCGGTGTCGACGTCACACAAGGACCGTTGTTCAAACGCACCAAGGTATCTATCACTAGAGAAAAATGGACTCGGAGCTATGTGCCCAAAGACACATTATCATTCCATGACGAGGAAGCGGAAGGCATATCTCAGCCGCACAATGACTCCCTTGTAATTTCTATCCTTTTAAATAAAATTCAAGTTAAACGTGTTCTAGTGGATCCAGTTAGCTCAGCAAACATAATGAGATCGAGGGTCGTAGAACAGCTCGGCCTACAGGATCACATTATACCTGCATCCCGGGTCCTAAATGGCTTCAACATGGCAAGCGAAACAACAAAAGGGGAGATAATCCTGCCAGTCAACGTAGCCGGGACCATACGAGATACAAAATTCAATGTCATCGAAGGCGACATGAGGTATAATGCACTCCTCGAGAAACCATGGACACACAACATGAGGGCGGTACCTTCAACTCTTCATCAGATGATGAAGTTCCCAATGGAGGATGGTGTGAAATAGTCTACGGAGAGCAACACGCTGCAAATGAAATGTTTGCAGTCGATGAAGTGACGCCGGTACTAGAGCCTTCGACCTCGGAGAAGTCGAGCACCAAAGGTAAGCAGGCGGCTAAATAGCAATCACCGCCCCCAGCCTCGACGGAATCAGAGCAACAGGTAATCGAAGATGAAGAAGAGGATTTCCTTACTCCTCGAACCTTCATCGTTCCCGAAGAGTTCGATGCAACCAAATCAACTGTCGAGGAACTGGAGCAGGTCATACTGATCGAATACATGCCCGAGAGAAAAGTATACCTGGGAACGATATTAACCCCCGAACTCAGGAAAAAAACTCATTCAATTTCTTATTGATAATATGGATTGCTTTGCTTGGTCCCATTTAGATATGACAGGGATTCCACCAAAAATAAGAACAAATCGGTTAAGCCTCGACCCCAGGTCCAAACCGGTAAAGAAAAAAATGAGGCCCCGGTACGAGGTGAAACATGCATTCATAAAGGACGAGGTAACCAAACTCCTTAAAATAGGGTCTATTCGGGAGGTAAAATACCCCGAATGGCTAGCCAACGTAGTTGTAGTTCCTGAAAAGGAAATAAACTTAGAATGTGCGTAGATTATAAGGATTTAAACAAAGCATGTTCGAAAGATTCTTTCCCACTACCTAACATCGATCGTATGATCGATGCCACGACCGGCCACGAGATCCTAACTTTTCTCGACGCCTACTCCGGGTATAATCAAATTCAGATGAATCCGGAGGACCAGGAAAAGACTTCATTTATCACTAAATTTAGAACCTATTGTTACAACGTAATGCTCTTCGGGCTAAAAAATGCCGGAGCTACATACCAACGCCTAGTTAACAAAATGTTCGAAGAATAGATAGGTAAAATAATGGAAGTTTACATTGATGATATGTTGGTTAAGCCCCTGCGCGCAGAGGACCATTTAACTCATTTGTAGGAAACATTTAAAATTTTGAGAAAGTACAACATGAAGCTTTACCCGGAGAAATGTGCCTTCGGAGTCGGCTCGGGCAAGTTCCTCAATTTTATGGTCTCGAATCGGGGTATTGAAATTAATCCCGACAAGATCAAGGCCATCGAGGATATCACGGTCGTGGATAGTGTAAAGGCGGTGCAAAGGCTGACTAGACGAATAGCTGCTTTGGGTCGATTCATTTCGAGGTCATCAGATCGAAGTCACCGGTTCTTTTCCTTGCTTAAAAAGAAGGATGATTTCGTGTGGACCCCGGTGCCAGCAAGTCTCAAAAAAATTAAAGCGATACTTATCGAGCCCACGTTTGCTTCATACCCCGAAGGTAGATGAAAAACTCTACCTATACTTGGCAGTATCCGAGGTAGCGGTAAGTGGGGTACTAGTTCGAGAAGAACAAGGTACGCAATTTCCTATTTATTATGTAAGCCGAACTCTAGGAGATGTTGAAACTAGATACCATCACTTAGAAAAATTAGCACTTGCAATTATAAGTGCATCTAGAAAGCTAAAACCATATTGTCAATGCCATCCCATATGTGTATTAACAACTTACCCCCTTCGAAATGTTTTTCATAAGCCCAAGCTATCCTGTTGGTTGGCCAAGAGGGTTGTCGAACTTAGCGGGTACAATATCGAGTATCAACCCCGAACGGCCATCAAGTCGCAGATCCTAGCTGACTTTGTGGCCGATCTTATGCCGACCCTCGTACCTGAAGTAGAGAAAGAACTCCTGCTAAGATCGGGTACATCATCGGGGGTATGGACCCTTTTCACGGACGGTGCCTCGAATGTGAAAGGGTCCGGGCTTGGCATTTTCTTAAAGCCACCTACGGGTGGCACCATTAGACAATCTATAAAAAATTCTAGGTTGACTAATAATGAGGCCGAGTATGAGGCCATGATTGTAGGTCTCAAGCTAGCTAAGAGTTTGGGAGCAGAATTCATTGAAGCCAAGTGCGATTCACTATTGGTGGTAAACTAAGTAAACAAGAGCTTTGAGGTTCGAGAGGATAGAATGCAACGGTACTTGGATAAGCTATAGGTAACTTTGCACCGCTTCAAGGAGTGGACTCTGGATCATGTGCCTCGAGATAAAATAGCAAGGACGATGCACTTGCTAATCTGGGATCTTCGGTCGAAGAAGATTATATCATCCCGGGGACTATCGTCTAATTATCGAGGTCTGTGGTTGAAGAGGTTCATGCCGAGATAAATTTAACAAGTTTGACCTAAGACTTGAGGAATAAGTATATTGATTATTTGAAAAATGGAAAACTTCCATCGGACCACAAAGAATCGAGGGCCCAACGAACCAAGGTTGCTAGGTTCGCATTAGATGAAGATGGAACACTGTACAAGAGAATGTTCGATGGGCCATTGGCGTATGTTTAGGGCCTGGGGACACCGATTATGTCCTATGAGAAGTCCACGAAGGTACTTGTGGAATTCACTCCGGCTCCGAGTCCTTGGTTCGCAAAATTATTAGAGCAAGGTATTACTGGGACAACATGTAAAAAGATACTAAGGAGTTCGTCAAAAAATGTGATAAGTGTCAGCGGTTTGCACCGATGATCCATCAGCCCGGGGAACAACTCCACTCGGTCCTATCCCCGTGACCTTTCATGAAATGGGGAATTGGCATAGTCGGCCCTCTACCAACGACCCCAGGTAAAGCTAAATTTATTTTGTTTATGACTGATTATTTTTTTAAATGGGTGGAAGCACAGGCCTTCGAGAAGGTCAGAGAAAAAGAAGTTTTGACTTCATCTGGGACCACATCGTATACCGGATCGGGATACCTGCCGAGATTGTATGTGACAATGGAACACAATTCATCGGCAACAAGGTGACGGAGCTCCTCGAAGCACACAAAATAAAGAGGATCTTATCAACACCATACCACCCAACTGGAAATGGACAAGCCGAGTCAATAAACAAAACCATTATTCAAAACATAAAGAAAAGGTTGGACGATGCGAAGAGAAAATGGAGAGAAGTTCTACCCGAGGTCCTTTGGGCATATCGAACAACATCGAAGTCTAGCATAGGGGCTACTCCGTTCTCTTTAGTATATGGCTCCGATGCCCTTATCCCTGTCGAGGCCGGAGAACCCAGCGCCAGGTTTCGACATGCATCGGAGGAGTCAAATCACGAGACTATGAATACTAGCCTCGAGCTATTAGATGAAAACAAGAAGCAACACTTGTTCGGATGGCCGCGCAGAAGCAAAGAATCGAGAGATACTACAATAGAAGGACCAACCTTCGACACTTCGAAATCGGGGACTTAGTTCTACGAAAAGTCACCCTCAATACTCGAGACCCTAATGAAGGGAAACTGGGCCCGAATTGGGAAGGACTGTACCGAGTCCTCGGAGTTGTTGGTAAAGGATCTTACAAACTTAGCACAATGGAAGGTGAACAACTGCCGAACAATTGGAATGTATCATTACTGAAACGATACTATTGCTAAGGTATGAACATATCTTTCTTGTCCATTTGAATTTGAAACTAACTCATTGTAGGTGTTCGATCGAAGGTATCGAAGGCACCTTTTTACACGAAAGCCTTAGGTTTTAAAGCATGTGTTGCACTCTTTTTCCCTTAGATCGGATTTTGTCCCAAATGCGTTTTACCGACGAGGTTTTTAACGAGGCAACAACTATATGCTACCTAAGGAGAACTCAACACTATCCAATGCTTCTTTTCAATCAACCTCGAATACTGGGGGGCATCACCCTCGGAGGTTATATTTTCGAGGAAAATACTTCACGCCTAAGAGGGCCTCGATAGGAGAGCTTTGTAATGGGCCAAACGGTCAGATGAACTGTGTCCGTATAGAATAATTGAGCCCCGACGGCAAAACATGTACGCATGTATAAATTATTCAAAGAAGCATTCCTTCTATACCGAAATACTTTGTTTCTCAAAGAAATCTACTATTATACCAGCTCTACACTTACAATTCTACAAGAAACGGCCCAAGGGGCAGAGCGGAAATACACCCCGAATACTCGGGGATTGTCATCGACAGTCAACACATCCGAGTCATCAAAAACTAGAACTCATAAGACCTCAAAGAGGCATCCCCTCGATATAAAGGCCAAGGCCATCATACTCGGGGACTAACCTTCCGAACAAGTCGAAAGGTTATCGGGAAACAAGTCCAAAAGACATACCCGAAGGCTACGGCCATATTAAAGACTATGGTCAAATAAAAAGGCTACGGCCGAAATAATACGGCTCGGAGACGTCTGGCTTCCACCATAAATTAAAGGCCTTCAAACACTTTGAAAAACCGGTTAAACCAGGCTACCCTCGGCAAAAGCAAATGATAAAGGGCTTCGATAAAATCAGCCCTCGAATAATTTAAAGGCTTCGACAACATCAGCCTTCGAAAAAACCTCAAGAGGTATTCGCTTATCGTTGCACAAACTAATTACAAATAAAGGTTCCAATCGATCGAACCTTCGAAAACCCAACATGTACAGAAAACACATACTGAGGCATAGATAAATTTTCACTAAGTCTTTAGCCGAAAAGAGGGAAAAATTATAGCCGCTTTAGAGGCCAAATTGGCCCAACTTAAAGAGCCTAAGGGCCAACCTAAAAGAGCCCAAGGGCCAATATAAAAGATCCCAAGGGCCAATACAAAAGAGCCTAAGGGCCAAAACATATAAGGGTTCGAGACCTTACTTCCACTCAACTCGGACTCAAGAGTCCCACCATCCCGAGCTCGCGTCAAATCAACTTAAGCTTAGCTTGAGGATTAACAAAAACCTTAAGAGGTATTCTATTATAAAGATCGCCTATTGATCAATAAAAAACCTAAGGGTTTATTATATTATGAGTTTAGGCCAATACTCGGACTGATCATTGAAGTTATAACATCAAATGAAGACGAGACGGAATTATCGAAGATGAAGCAAAGAGATCATTTTATATTTATAAGAGGTTCTTACAAGATATATTTTACAATACCCACGAGGGGTCCTTGCACAAAAACACAAAAACAAAATAAAGAAACCTAAATCTATTCCGGGGCCACATCTTCGGCAGTTGCATCTCGGGAGCCGCGTCTTCGGGAACCTCCTCCTCGGGGACATCATCTTCGTCTCCTCTGCTCTCGGAGCCACTAGCTGAATCCTTGTCATCAGAAAGCAAAGTGGCAGCCTCTTCTTCCAAAATCTTTGCTTTTCAATGTCGGCTGATAGGTCGAAGCCGCGAGCGTGCACCTCCTCGAAGGTTTCTCTCCCGGACTATCGCGTGGCGTGTTCGAGTGCACATGATAGCTTAACTTCAGCCGCAGTAGAGATATCCTTTGCCAGGGTGTTATCTGCTTAAGCGTCAGCTCAGTACAAAGATACAAATGCCTCTGCATCAGATTTGGCCTTGGCAAGCTCAGCAGCAGATCTAGCTTCGAGCTCCTCGATTCTGCGGCTTCGAGCCAGGCTTTCCTCCTTTACACCCAGAAGCTGGCGTTCAATTGAAGCCAGCTTCTCCGAAAGAGTATCTTTTTCCAAGGCGAGACGGTCCATGCCTTGTCTCCACCCTAGGCTCTCAACCTCCTTCATCTTGAGCTCCTCTCGGAGCTGCTCCACCAGCTCGCCCTTTTGTTGAGCCTGCAAAGTTGAAGTGTTAGCCAATCGATCGGATAAATGCATAACAAAACTTCAAAGGGTATATTACCTTTTCGACAAGCTTGGTCTGTTCTTGACGAACCTTCGCCAGTTCGGCTCGAAGATCGTTGATCTCCCCCTTCTTTTTGACATAGAGGATCTTAAGGCCGTCCATCTCATCCGAGAGCTTCTTCAGCTCGGCCTTACATTGAGCAAGCTCAGCTTGAGACATGGAAAACGCTTCTCGATAGAGCGTCACATCCTTCACAAAAAAGAAAAGTTAGATTCAGAACAACAAGGATAAAATGCAGGCGTGATCCTAAGGGCAGAAACTTACTTGTTTAAAGAGCCGCTGGGCCTCATCAAAAATAAAAGAAGCATCTGGGTCGGGACCATATTCGATCCCTACAAGGCACTCTCGAAAGATATCGTGCCCTTCGTGGCTCGTCCCCACATCAGGAGTTCGCATGTTTCGAGCATCTCGGAATTGCCCCTCGGAGAACTCAGGACCAGGAGGCAATTCATCCATGTTAATCATCCTAAGTGATCCACTCGGGTCATTCTCTTCTCTTTGAAGGGTCTCGGGACCGGGCCCCTCGGTCTCACCCTCCAAATGACCTCCAAGATAAAGTGTTCTTTTGCTACCCGATGGCTCAGGGACTTTGCTCGAACTGCCCTCGGATATTTCTTCAGTCCTAGAATGAACCGCGTCAGCCACCATCGATTTGGCAGACTTCGAAGCGTCAGTGCTCCCTCTTTTTCGAACTACCAACAGGAAGTCGTCATCTTCCCCCTCTTCCTCCTTGTCCTGAAGGCGTTGGGCCATTCCTGGAGATAGGGCCACAGTATCGGCCTTAGGATTTCGGGCCTTGCTTTTCTTTAGGTTCGGGGAATTTGCAGGTGACCCCCTCTTTCTTTTCTTTTCTTTGGAAGGCTTTGGGATCTCTTCTTCACCGGGCGGGGGCGGCCGCATAGCCACGGCGTCTCGGAGCCCTGCATAAAGACAAAATAAGTATTTCTCTGAGAAAAACAGGTAAGCAAACAAGAGAACTCACCATGGTTTTTAGCCTCCCATCGACCTTTGGCCAAGTCACGCCAGCTGCACTCTGCGTACGAAGAAGTAGATGCCAGTTTCCGGACCCAACCTTCGAGGTCCGGGACCGCACCAGGAAACCAATCAACAGCTACACCATCGGAAATGTGTTAGACCGAGAAAAAGATGAGGTCAAGAAAGAGAAGGGAAAGCAGGGTATAAAGTCACTATCGATAAGCATGTACTTACATTTCATCTTCCATTCCTCGGGGAATGGCATCCTCTCAGTAGGGATCAGGTCGGAGGTCCTGATTCGGACAAACCGACTCATCCATCCTCGGTCCTTGTCCTCATCAATGCTGGAGAAGAGAGATTTCGTGGATCGGCGTTGCAGCTTTATCAGGCCACCTCGATAAAGACGAGGGCTATATAGCCTGATCAGATGATGGAGGGTAAAAGGCATCCCCTCGACCTGGCTCGAGAAGTATTTGATCAGATTGACAATGCGCCAGAATGAAGGATAGATCTGGCCAAACGTCACTTGGTATTACTGGCAAAAATAAAGAATAACTGGATCAATAGGACCCAGGCTGGATCGGCAGGGCCCAGCGTGAATGGGTAGGTATACACGCTTAAGTACCCTGCTTTATGAGTAGTGATATCCTCTTCAGGGGAAGGAATCACTACATTTTTGTTCTCCCAGTTGCAGTCCTTTTTCACCTGCTGGAGTTCATCTTTGGTTATTAAACAGATGTATCGGGACATGGGTTCACATCGGCCTGGTGTCGATGCGGGTTTTTCGATTTTGAAATCGGATGTTGTTTCACACGGCGGGGGAATACACTCTTTCATACGAGGTGGCATCACCGTTTTACTTCTGGCCGGCCACGATGATGAAGAGGCTTTTTCTTTTGCAAAACAGATTTAGATGTTTTAGTCATTATGGTTCAGAAATTCAAGAGAAGAGAAAAGGTTAATGATGAAGTGAGAACAAACTGGGAGAAGGGTGAACTCATAGAAGTTGAAGGAGCTAATAAGATTTTGAGAACGATTTGAGAAGTAAAGTTTGCAAAATTGTAAAGTTGGTATATTTATAGAAGTCGCTTAAGCGTATTGAGGAAGCCAAATATGCGACCGCTAGCCGCCCTCAGTTAATGACTTTGCGAACTGCACGAAAGCGATCTTTCAGTCACTTCAGCCGCTGACATCATGAGATTGACATCAGGATCAAGGCGTCGGAGCATCGAACATCAAATCGTTTCTTATCGACCTACTCTAAGAAACGCGGGGACTATCTGTATGCGGTCAAAATCGTATGCCTTCGATCTATAGGCTCGAGGGATCGCTTTAAGCCCGAGATCAGGAAAGGTCGAGTTCGAGCTCGATGGACCAGACTCGAGCTCGAAGACAGAGTGCAACACCCGAAGATTGAAGTATGATGGATACCGAAGCCGAGTATGCTCGACCCCGAAATAATGCGATTATGGATCTCTAACAGAATGAGCGAGATTCCTGTCACGTCCCCAAAATCATGGCGCAAATTCCGGAATAGAATTGCACGATTCCATATTAGGTGGTTAGACAACTGTCCTAATAAGATTCCTTACTGTAAATGGAAATGTACCTTATTAGGGTTCCCCTATTATGTAAAGGGGACCCCAATCATTTGTAAAGATCATCTAATCATTGGAAAAGAATATACTATCTTACTTTTCTGGCTCATTGTTCATCAGACTTGTCTTTTCTCTTTACTATTCTTACTTTATTGTTTTTGGTTCATCTCGAGGTCACTAAGCTCGAGGCCGATACTGTTCGGTAACACAGGTTTGATTCATTCATTTCTTTCATCTATACTTTATTCTTCTTGATTATTAATTGGTATTGAACTAAATCACATATCTTTAAAATCACAAATCAAATTTAATTGTTACTCGTATTTTCGAGGTAAACAATATATATTTTACTTTTCTTTTTAGTATGTTATAAAAAGAATATTCTTTTCATATTTAATAACTTTTTAACTTCAACATTCCTCATATATCTCAAACCACACGATTCAAGTGCATTTTGGTAGATTGCACACCATTTTCTTTTATGAGCATAAAATTCAAATTTTTATCCATAAACTTAGTGTCCAGTCAAATCAAAATATATAATATAAAAAGGAAGAAGTATTATTATACATTTAGAGAAAAATGCTCGTCATCATTTGTCTAAATTTAAGTGTGCAAAAAATACATAATAATTTGCTAGTAAGAAGGTATAAATTTTTTTGGTGGAATAGTGAGGCACGAACAAACAGTTTCGACCCACCGCTATAAGAAGAGTATTATTCTTCATTAGAACGAGAGGGGACGTAAGCTACCATCAAATCTGTTTCAGTGTGCATGTGGTCCTTGGGCAGCTGGTGGATAGGCGCATGGTAGAATTAATCATAACGCAGTGATGATGCCTGCATCGTGGAGCGTGCTAAGCTATATTACATCACCTCCGCAGTCCTTCCATATATAGTAATCAACTCATATTCATATCATCATATGCATGTTGAATGTGTCTCGTTTGCGGAGGCGAAACGGATTTATGATTTAAAATTTGTGAAATATTATAGCGACATTAAAAACATAATAATATTAATTAAATTTATAATTAAATATTTATAAATTTTTAATATACAAAATTTAAGTCAAAATTAATGAGTTCATGTAAATCCGGACCCTTTAAATTTGCCCCCGCTAGCTTGTTGTTTCCCTTTCACAGCCCATGTTGACCATTCCCTTCTGCTCCATCATTGTGTCTTCAATTCACCATTTCCTGGCTAGTGTGTTTCCATAATTATGACTTCTTCATTGTTCATGATCTGATAATCTAATGAAGATTCTCATTAATTTTATGATTTTTATACTATAGTAATCAAGGTCGAGGATATATTTGAAGTGTATGTAAGAGTGAAGCGGGCTTTCATCAAATTACTAGTACTAGTAAATATGATCGCCGATATAAGGCAACTAGGAGTACTCCTGCTCATTTGTGACGATAAATGCAAAATTAATACTCCACTTTTTTGGTCTATATAATTTATTTTAAAGGTTTTTGCACATATAAAAAGTTACTGTATGTTATAGCCTTAATCTTAAATGTCCTTTATATTTTCTTAAACATATCACTTTATTAACACTACATGAAGCAAAAGAAGTAAGAATAGATTTGAAAAGAAACCATAAATTAATTTTTGATTTTTAGAAATATCAAATATTTAAAATAAATTTAATTTGTAAAAATGTCTAATATTTAAAACCGAAAATATCGTACAAATGTACCCTTTCATTCTTATAAAAAAAATTATGTAAGTCTTCTTCTCTCAAACCTTAATTTGACGACGTAGACCAAATGTCGGGTTGTGGAAGAGGTCAACTCCGTGCTTCATGCTTCGTTGACTTTATCCCTTTTTTATAACAGTACAATACAACACGTCCATTACTTTCTCTAGAAGTCTTCTTTGAAATATCCACAAATACTGGCCACCCTTTTTCTTAGCTTTTCGTCATCCCTCCGTAATTTTCTCTTTTTAAAATAAAAATAAGAAAAAGAGAGATAATTATAGAATTATATATTTAGAAATTACTATATACAGCACTTTTCCCTGCTTTCTTGGTTCTCCACTCTATAAATCCATCACTTTTGCGATCAACATATACACAGAAGGCTATTGAAAAAGCAGACGAAGAAATAAATATAATTATGGCTAAGCTTAACACCTTTTGCATGATATCATTCCTCCTTCTTCTCACGCTAACTTGCGCTTCTTCCCGGCCGATGAGTACGCCTTATCACGACGTTACTCCAATGGAGCATAGTAAGGTATGTTTATTATTACAGTTTGCAATCCCTATGTTTCACAAATTTGTTAATTAGCTTCTACGAAAGAGGTTTAATTGAATCTCATTCAATTGAAATTTATGCTGCGCAAATAGGATAATAATAATAAAGTTTTTTTGTTTATAAATAAATTGTTGAATCCCTTCCTCTACATAATGATAGAGGTAATTCAAAACTGTATTATAGGTTCAAATATGTACGGCATTCTTACAATATTCTTTTGAATATATGGGGTTGTTAAAATTCCCTTTTTCACCACTAAATTTAGATATTCATATATTTAACTGATTCGGAAGGGGAGCCTTGACGTAACTGGTAAAGTTATTGTCATGTGACCAAAAGGTCATGATTTCGAGCCGTGAAAACAGCCTCTTGCAAAAATGCAGGGTAAGGCTGCATACACAATAAACTATTGTGATCCGGCTCTTCCCGGGACCCGCGCACAACGAGAACTTAGTGCACGGGCTGCCCTTTTTATATATTTAACTGATTCCCTAATTACTTGTGATTATAGGATAAGGCAGCAGTGAAAGTAGAAGTGGACGATAAATGTGAAGGTCTAGGGGAAGAAGAATGTTTGATGAGAAGAACACTAGAGGCTCACCTTGATTATATCTATACCCAGAGGCATAAGCAGCCTTAGATTTTCTTTTCTCTTTTAATTTGTAATTCTCTTCATTTTTCTTTATTTTATACGTACTATAGTTCCATTCTCTTTCCTTCTTCTTTTGTAGTCATGGACATGTAGATTTATTAATAACTATTCATGAGGTCCCTTGTCTCATCTGTTAAATTTATACTGATATATTATCCGATCAATCTAGTTTTACCGTTTATTTGTTCATAATAATATATATAGTTCACAAGCAAGTGCTTAATTCTGCCTTCTGCATTTGTTTCTATTGTTCTCTGAGTTTATTAATATTGCGGTGCATGATACTTCCAGAATCTGCTTTCCTTTTTCTTTTCAAGTTCTATTCTTGATCTATGAGATTGAGGATTCGTTAGGTGTTTTTATTATTAGTGTAATATGTTATATATCTGTATTGCTGTAAATAAATTAAATAATAATTTTTCTGAAAACAGAAATAGAAAATTAGTAGAAATTAAATTCCGAAAACAGTAAACTTTTTCAAAATAAATTCTGAAAACGGTATAGGAACAAATCGAGCCCACTGAATACACAGCGTGTCCTTAAGGAAATTATTCCCCTCAAGTACCCGAGGTTCTGGAATATATCCTCCCAGGATAGAACGATTTAACTCACCGGAGTATTGGTACCAAGAACGCCGATGAACAACGAACCACTCGAAGGCTGCAAAACACGCTGGAATTTTTGTGCAGAAGAAGAAGAAGATTCAGAAAATTTCGTAAGTAAATATTCTGGGATTTGAAGGTGTATTTATAGCCAATTTCGGTGCTGTTTCTGAAAAGGTTTGCAACCTTTCAGAACAGCCATAGCTGTTGGAACAGGTGTGACACTGTTTCAGAACAGCCATGGCTGTTGGAAATATTGCGGGAACATTTAAAACGGATTTAAAATAATTCGGGAAAGAAAAACGGGTCGGACCGGATCGGGTCGCGGTTCATGGGTTATTCCGGATTGAATTTTCTTTATTTAATTAATTAAATATTAGAAAAGAATTTAAGCCGAAGCCAAGCGGCGACGACGACGGCGCGAGGCTTGCCTTTTTCTTAGCTTTTTAAGAGCTAAAAGATGAGTTTCTCTTTATATACACAAAGATTTTCTTTCCTTCTACCAGTAAGGGACAAAGTACATTAGTGAACTCATTCAAAATTTCACTTCCCTCCGTTCTTTTCACACCATTTTCCATTCACATTTTTTTTTTGTTATTAAACAACAAAATCCAACATAATAGTTAATGGTTCAATGCTTTTTCTAAAGTTTCTTTTTTTTTTTTTTTTTTTACGAAATCATTTTTATGATATGATGACACTGGTATTAATTATGCTGTCCACTAGTGATGTGTACGACTTTCATCATATCTCAACCGATACAATATGGAATATAAAAAAAAATATCTTTTGGTTATAATAATTTATATGTGAGAAAATGATTAGTTGAAGTTTACGATTAATTAAATTTTACTCCTTATAATAATTTATATGTGCTAACAGTGTATTACTGGTTGTCACTTGTTACTATGCTTTCTTAATAGTATTAAGTTCAGATTATGTTGTGATTGAATAATTACCATGCCCTGCTTTGGATCCCGAATCAGATTTGTTTTTCTCTTTTTAATTGCATATTTGTTGTTTTCTTCTTCTTCGTGTTCGTCTATATATCGTAGAGTTAATCGACATTAACTGTAATAGTTGAAAATAGGGAGAGAAACCAAGACCCCTATAAAATTACTACATAGTATTACGTTTTTTGGTAATTTTATATTACTGGTTGTTTCAATACTTTTGCATACTCCAGATATTGTTTAATACTCCGGTTAGGTATATGGTTCAATTACTTCTTGATTACTCATGTAAACAAATATTTGGTGGATAATTAGAAAGAGCGACTTTAATCTTACTATATTCTTAAGCGTGCTTTGAGAATGAAAAGCTGAATCTACAAGTGTCAAATCAAATACTACCATAATTCATAAATTGCTTGACGTAAGGATGCTTGTAATTAAAATGTTGGTTGGATTAAAAGTAGCGTAATAAAAGGATTTTCTTCGTAATTCACACAGAGGAAATTGAAGAGGCTTACACTATATGAACGGTACCAAGTGTTTGCATTCGTCATACGCCTTGACTAAATTAAAAATCAGAGTTTTAACCTATATACCCTTAACAATAACAAAAATAATTATCCCTCAATTTCAATTAAGTAAGTAGGGAAGTTAATTTACATATACTGGCTATGTACATTACTAGATCACCTGAAAAGTAATTGCACGTAACTACTCATGAAAAGTGAATAGTAACTTGAAATAATTTAAAATGTAATTGTACTAATTTCTAATAACAAATTGAATTAGTCGTAAAAAGTAGCAAGTATCTTTTTGTGTTGCTTATCACACTAGTAGTATCCTGGGGCGAGACCAAGCTTTCAAAATATGAAATGGCAGATATACATTCGGTATATGTACGACCAAGAATTCGTAGGACACTATCATCCTTAGTATTGTACATAACAACTTGATCTCTGGCTACAATAATAACATATTCTTCATCTTTAGTCTCGAAAAGGGACTCAGCAAATCCGACATAAGGATTTACTTCAAAATCCTTTATTACTTATACTGATGTCCCTTTTTCCGTTCTCTTTCATGACTAATATCTCAATTATGCATAGACATTCCTTTAAAACTCCTAAACCAACCATAAATTTTAGTGGATAAGACACAGAAAACGTATGGAATTTCACAGAGACAACATCTAAATAAATTAATTCGTTACGAGAAGGTATCCTACCCCTAGATCAATCAGTACGACATTTCAATTGAGGTTTAATGAAAAAATTATTGTCTAGGTAGAAACTACCCAAATAACATTTCTTGACACCTACCATATAGTGAAGTTGTCCATGCAAAGCAATGGCACCTCGGACCAGGGGGATATAATACGAGAATTCCACCTTTCTCCACTCTTTGTCTTTAAGACTTGCAATTATAACATTGTTATTGTCTTATTGACAACATAAATTGAGTATATAAAAAGTAGTGCCTAGTAGCCATTGTTAGAGGAGTCAAAACAAATTAAAGTCCCCCAAGCATAACATTTCCTCCCTTTTTAAATCATCGAACTCAAGTACATTGGTGCAAAATTCTGTGGTAGGAGAGTGACATAGGGGTGTACAAAGAAAACCGATAAATCGCACCAACCCGATAATTCGAGTCAAATCAAGAAAAAAACCCGATTATGGTTTGGTTTGATTTGGTTCGGTGTTGGAAAAAAAACATGACCATAATTGTTTTGGTTTGGTTTTAACTAAAGAAAGTCAAACCGAAACCAAACCAACCCGACGTTACATATATAGAAATTTTAGATATATTTAATATATAAATATACTTATTGTGATATAATTTATAAATATTTCTTAAACTTTTTCATAATTTTATCTTTTAATGTATTATTTCAAGGTTGGTCTTAGAACTTTTTGATGTTCCAATAAGTTTTATAGCCATTAATATTAGTAACTTAAATAATGCTAACAAAAGCCCAAACCAAAATCAAATCAATACTAATGCTAATAAAAGACATTCAATTCAATACTACGAACAACAATGTATTGATTATCTATTTTTTGTTTTGGAATAATTTAGACAAAAATGCATAACCTATTTTAATTTTTTCTTAGTTTAGTCATGTAATTAATACTCCCTTATTAGTCTACTTATTTTAGCACGACTTAGTACTTTTAGATTATGTTTATTTTTATTATGGTATTTTAATTAGCATACATAATTTTATCGTCTTTATTGTTGAATATTTTAGGATAATGCCATGACACATTTCATATTTTGTATTATTTTCTTGAAAAATACCTTATATAGTTGTATCTTACTAGGATTATAAAAAAATTTTTGAGCACAAGTTATATGTTTTTTGCTAAGAAGATTTTATCGGGAAAAAACCGAAAAACCCCGAAAAACCTGAAAACCCGAGATTGAAAAACTCGAGTTTTATTGGTTTGATCTTTAGATTTAGTAGCCCGACACAATTGATTTGATTTGATAATTACAAAATCCGAACCAACACGACCGATGTACACCCCTATAGGAGACCATGACAAGAACCCAACAAATTACAGCCCAATGTAAAGCGTTGAATAGACTTACCATCCCTATACATTGATCTTTTACTGAATGGATATATGAGATCTTCAAAGATGATTTTTTGGCTTAGGAATAGGAATTAAGCAGGGTATATCATGATCTTTCCTGTAACAAAATGCAATCGCTCCTCGTGTATTGGAAACAGGATCGAGGACGAGGTCGACCACGGCGTAATAGCGGGAATTCGTCCTCAAAAAGGCTATTGTCAAGGACGAGCAATTGGAATAAAGAAATAACGGTAGGATAGATTTAGAAATGGACATAAAGAATATTTCTTTTTAGGCTTTCTTGGAAATAACCCTTATAAATAGGAAAAAATAGAGAACAAAAGGGGATCTCACTTTCTGACAAGAGCACATTGTAAAGGTTGACTAGAAGGAATATAAAAATGTTGTCTTGTTCACTGATTTTCCTATCCAAGCACACGTTGTTTAATCTTTGTTCACAAGATCCAAAGATTCCTTATCCATCTTCACTTCTCATCTTTCCACGTAGTTGTCAGGAGAAAGAACCATCCAAATTATATAATAATTGGGTGATAGATTCTTTCTTATTACATTTATTTCCATTATCTACATTTATTGCATGTTCATGTTATAATATTTATTGGTAATCGTTGAGTTTAAATCGGCTATTTACTGCTCTCCAACACTATTCATCTTATCAACTTCCTACAATATTTGATCTAGAATTTATTATATTTAACTAAGATTCATCCTTTATTTCTTCATTAATTAGTTTAACAAAAGACTTAACACTTTTTGGTCAAACAATTTGGCGCCGTCTGTGGGGAGTTTTTTAGTTAAAATTTTTAGTTTCTTCTAGATCATAAAGAAGAATAGCCATCTTTTTCTCGTCTGCACAAACTAACAATGGCAGGGAAAAGAAATGAAAGACAGAAATAAATAGTGGGTGTCACCACCAACATCTTGAACACCATCAACGAGGATGACAGATGAGACGAGGAGAACGTGACGCCGAGTGCTACACCCAGGCGGAACGATTCACCTCCCCCTCATGGAAGTGTAACCGCTTCACGCGAAAGGGGAGCCTCCACATCCACAGCTGAGGAAACACCACCAGCAATCAAAAAACTATTGGAGACGTTGTTGATGAGCACTCTAAGCGACATACTCGACGAACCTGCTCATCGGGCAAATAGAAACGTCATACAGATAGAATCACAGCAAGCGCCGACGAGCAACCCGCTGCCCCAACAGGTAACACTCACACTGTTGTTGATGCAGGTAACGATGCACTTACAGCCATTCTAAAGAAAATGGAAGAAATGGAAAAAGAGAACAAAGAACTCCGCGACCAGATGAGGGAACATCAAGAAAGGGTCGATAAGATACCGGGCGCCCCAAAACTGCTTCCAAAATGAGATGTCGGCCGATTCATCGAACAACCATACAGCAAGCAGGCAGCCCCACATGCCATACCCAAAACCTTCAAGATGCCGCCATATTTGAAAATATATGACGACACAACAAATACCGAAGATCACATCATTCACTACGTTACAGCAGTAAAGGGAAACGACCTCTCAAAGGAGCAAGTACCATCAGCGTTACTGAAAAAGTTTGGCGAGACTTTAACCGGGGGAGCCTTAACTTAGTACTCACAGTTGCCAACACGGTCTATAACATCGTTTGAGGAAATGGCCGACAAGTTCGTCATCGCCCACGTCGGGTCTAAGAAGGTGGAAGCCAGGGTAAATGATATATTTGCCGTTAGGCAACTGCCTGGCGAGGGACTCAGGGACTTTTTAGCTCGGTTCAACAGGGTAAGAATGAGCTTACCAAATGTATCGTAAGGGATAGCGGTGGAAGCTTTCCAAAATGGGTTGAGCAGGAATGGGTCAAGAGCGACAAGAAAACTATTGAGCAAACTCATGAAATACCCTCCCTCTACTTGGGAAGAAATTCATAATTGATATTTTATACTTCAATACCACACAAGAGGGGGGGAGGGGGGAGGTGATTTGTATGGTACCCAATTTTCGCTTAACTGAACTAAAGAAGGACCTGGTTCTTCTATGTGTTCCAACTACTACTGTTTGCGGAACAAGAAGTAAAGAAAATAAAGAACACAGAGATTTTTACGTGCAAAACACCTGGGTCAAAAAGGTGAAAAAACCATGACCTACTACTCAGTATGATTTTCCCAAACTTCCACTAAAATCACTGAGCCAAAACAACATTTACAAAACTCTTTGTAAAACTTAAGGATTAACTCTAATCCCGTTGTGGCACACAACCTCAACTGTTGCAACAACTTCAAGTTAACTCTAACTTGAACACTCAAGGTACCTAATACAATTGCTTCTATAAAAGCTAAAAGGTATAATGTAAAATAACCTACTATAATTGAACTAGAATAAAAGATAGACACTTGGAACTGGTTCTTCTATCTTGTTCAAGTAGCTTCAGGATTGCACGCTTGAATCACACATAAATTGCTTGCAAAATTGCCTTGCTCTTTTGCTCTCAATTTAAGTTTAACTTCTGCTTATGTGCATTACCTGTAAAAGAGAACAACACTAATATTTATTGGGTTAGTAATTAGAGATTAACTGGGATACAGATGCTACTCTTCCATCGTAGAAGAGTTCTAGTTGATCTCATACTCTAACACTATCCTCTTCTTAAACCGTGTTCTCTTCATGTAAGGAGTCTTTCTCTCCTTATCCAATATGCAACCTTTTCGATCAGATCAGAAGATATTACTTCTGATAAGTTAGATTTATCTCCTTCACGTGCATCTCACATGCTTGGGTCGATCATGACTGTGCTTCACAAGATGGACCTGGTCCATGTCTGAGTTCTTTTGTCAGTTTTCAAAACTTCACCTGTTCTTGGGCCAACAAATTCCCCCTTTTTGATGATGACAAACTCTGTGCTTTTTACTTACTTGGATCCTATAAGATCTCAGCTTAACCACCAATACAAAATTATTAGAAAATTCTTTATCATCAAGGACCAGGTTAATTAGGTTATAAATATCACTTATTCAGAATATGTAAAGCACAATCTCTTCTCCCTTTTGGCATCATAAAAAATTTGCATACAAAGTGTGAGTCCCAGATTTTAATAAGTACTCATGGCCACTGAGGCAACTGCAAGTGCAATCATGGATTAATCATCAGTAATCAAGCAAACATATTTAAACTATCAAGGAAAGATTGACATTTATCAAGAGCAAAGACAGTAGATATCATTGATAGAAGATATGTTGCTACCACAATCCACAACCAGAAAACAAAAATATTCAAAACATGAGCAAAAAAGAAAAAATCCCTAATCCGGGTCACTGAAGGTACTAGACAGGTTCAGGAGATAAAGGCTAGAATTCCTAAGGCTTGGGGGAGCTAGAGGGTTGGTTCTGGGTGTGGAGAAAATTCAGCATATTGTGAAGAATTCCATCATTCTTCTCCTTTTCCTTAGCAAGCTTAGTCTTGAGAGCATCCCTCTCAGATTCCACCTCTACCACACGAGCCCTTAGCCTAGCTATCTCAGCATCCTTGGCTTCACTTTCCTGAACAAGAGCCCTGGCTTTATTGTTGATAGGAGTCTTTAGCATTTGCCATGAATTCAATAATTTCATTTCTGGCCAATCTCCCATCCATCTGAAGGACCATGTCCTTCCAGCCCTGAACAGCCAATGTGTCAACCAAACGAACCATCCCCGGTTCCATCAAATCTTTCAGCAATCTTCCCTTCAAAATTTTTCTTTTGCCAAACATGGCAAGCTTGTCTTGTTCACCATCCGACTCATCTTCTTCTTCTTCACCACTCCATTCCTCATTTTCAGAAATTCGAACTTGTTTACTTTTCACTGCAGACCTTGTCCTCTTGGCTAATGAAGGTTCAGTAGCCTCAGACACAGAGGAAGACTTCTTGGAAGAAGTCTTGAGCTTTTAGGGCTTGGGGGTCTGAACCTCCACTGTTGTAACTTTCTCCTGATGGACCTGTTCCATCTCCTCAACTTCAACAGCTTCTGAAGACTCTGCAACCTTCCCTTTTCCTTTATCCATCCTTTTTTTCTTACTTTCAGCTAAGGCCTTTTGTAGATCAACCTCACTCTGTTTCACCCTACTTCTTGTGGCTCTTCCCTTTGGCAAGGAAGCTTCAGTAGGTGTTGGGGAGGAAGCCTTTCTTTTCTTGGAAGGTTTAGGAGCACTGGGGGCTTTTGGTGTGGATGTTCCCCTTTTCTTTGGATCGTAGCTGTTACCTACCTTTTTCAAAAGGTTTGCTAGGGTCTCTTCAACTGATGAACCAAGTTCATCTCCCTGTAAACTTAGATTAACTAACCCTTCAGCAGCTTCACCAGAACCACTTCCCCCTGACTTCTTTCCACTCTCTTCAACATTTTCTTGTACCACCCCATAAATAGCAGGTACGGACAAATCAGCAGTGGGTGAATGATCAACCACTCCTTTCCCTTTTCCCCTCTCTTCAACACAGTAACCCTCTCTCTCTTTTTCTTTTTCAGATTTCTTTTTACCTCCACTCCTTCTTACCTCAGGTAATTCCACATCCCTAATAGGCCCAACTAGAACAAACCTAGTTTCTAAATTCTCTGTCAAAGAAGAACTTACCTTAGAATGGGATTCTTGAGCCTTCTCAGAGTCAGAAGACCCAGGTCCTTCCCCCTCACTAGCAGACTTGTGCGACTCAGAATCAGAGTTAGACTCAGAGTCTTGGAACTGGCTTGCCTTTAATTTCTCATTTAATTTCTTTGAAAGAGCCCAGAAGCTACTGTTTTTTGAGCAAGCATTTTTACCCTTCTCAGCCTGGGTTTTGGGAGTTGTGCTAAGTGGAGGAGGGGTAGATGAATCAGAGAGAGTGGGCTGTGGAGGAGTTCCAGGGTTGTCTTGTGGGTTTGTCATTATCGCTGATTTCTTGAGAGAATTGGTGAGTTAGAAATTTGGAGAGGAAGGCAATTAAAAGTGAAGAAGGGTTTTTGACGGTTTAGTAATATGAAGATGGCAGGAGGTAATGATGCGTATTTAATGAGAAATACATATTTAATGTATAACGACAGCTTTAGAAGTGGTCAATTAGAGGTCTAATCAACCTGAAATTTCAGGTTTGAATGAACGGTTAAGCTTCCCTAGATTTTAGGCAAATTTTGTGGTTTAGAGTTCTAATGCGGACGGAACTGGTTCAAAAACAAACGGATAGAATTTTCTAAGGAGTTGAACAATTGTAGGACTTCTGCTCATGATTTAAATATTTATATTTCTAATTGTGCAGAGTATAGAAAACATACCTTAGCATTCAGATGAACCAATACTGATGAACTAGGTTCTTCATTTAGAATTCTCTTGACCATGCCTCAATTTACCATAATAGAGAAAATTTTGTAAGAGATCAGTGAGTCATATTAACACATGTCACAGGAGTATACTAATTACAGTATGAAGCTGAGTAAAAATTAATCTAGATATTTACACAAGTTCAGATTTCCTAGCCAAATTTTTTTTTTTCATTCTTCAAATTTATTTTTTTTCATTGTGCATTCTGAGCTGGTCCTATTAGGTGATTTTAATCATCCCTAATTCCAACCTGTTCCTTTCAAAGTTTTCTCTACTCAGTGCTTTAGTAAAGATGTCAGCAATTTGTTTATCAGTAGCACAGAATTCTATGGTGATCAATCCTTTCTCATAGTTATCTCTTAAGAAGTGATGTCTAACATCTATGTGCTTAGTCTTATGATGAATAGGGTTCTTTGTCATACTTATAGCACTAGTGTTATCACAGAAGATAGGAATGCAACCAACTTCAATGCCAAAATCTATCAGCTGCTGTTTGATCCATAGCAATTGAGCACAACAAGAGGCAGCAACAACATATTCAGCCTCAGCAATGGATAAAGCCACTGAATTCTGCTTTTCGGTAGCCCATGATACAAGACATGAACCAAGAAAATGAGCCATACCTGAGGTGCTCTTCCTATCCACAAGGAAACCTGCATAGTCAGCATCAGCATACCCTACTAGATTGAAATTACTACCTTTAGGGTACCAAAGACACAGATCAGTAGTGCCTTTCACATATCTCAGTATCCTCTTGACAGCAGTCAAGTGAGATTCCTTAGGATTTGCCTGAAAACGGGCACAAAGTGACAGTCTGCTAGCAGTGAGATACAAAAGTGAACCAATCATACCCCTATACAACTTCTGATCAACAGATGAACCAGGTTCATCTATGTCTAATTTAGTAGCTGTTGCAATGGGAGTGTCTATTTCCTTTGATTCATCCATTTTAAACTTTTTAATCAACTCTTTTGCATATTTCTGCTGGTGGATCATGGTTCCATTTGGGTTTTGTTTGATTTGTAAGCCTAAGAAAAAGTTAAGCTCACCCATCATACTCATTTCAAACTCACTTCCCATTAATTTGGCAAAATCCTTACTTAATTTGTCAGTGGTTGCCCCAAAAATTATGTCATCAACATATATTTGTACCACAAGAAGATCCTTACCTTTTTCCCTCAGAAATAGAGTACTGTCAATTTTACCTCTTTTGTAGCCATGTTCAAGCAGGAATTTGGACAGTCGTTCATACCATACTCTAGGAGCTTGCTTGAGTCCATAGAGAGGCTTGTCTAATTTTTACACATGTTTCGGACACTCCTTGTTCTCAAACCCTGGAGGTTGTTTAACAAACACTTCTTCTTTTAGATAGCCATTCAGGAAGGCACTTTTGACATCCATCTGATGAAGAGTGAATTCCATGTGTGCTGCAAAGGCTATGAGGAGTCTTATTACCTCCAGTCTTGCAACTGGAGCAAAGGTCTCATCATAGTCTATACCCTCCTCTTGGCTATAACCTTGGACCACCAGTCTTGCCTTGTTCCTTGTAACTGTTCCATCTTCATCAAGCTTGTTTCTGAAGACCCATTTAGTGCCAATTACTGATCTGTCCTTGGGTCTTGGAACTAGGTGCCAAACTTGACTTCTCTCAAACTGATTGAGTTCATCTTGCATTGCATTTACCCAATCTGCATCCTGCAAGGCCTTAACAACATTTTTAGGTTCAATAAGAGATAGGAAAGCTTCAAAAGCACACAGATTCTTTAATTGTGATCTAGTTTCAACTCCAGAGGTTGGATCAGTGATTATGTTCTCAATGGGATGAGAACTTTGATACTTGTGAGGATTCACAACCAACTGATTTCTGCTTGATGTTTCTCCCATGTTCTGTTGCCGAGGAACATGGTCATGAATAGGTTCCTTTAGGGGATTGGTTTTAGTTCCTCTTTGTTAAGTTCCCCCTTTCAGGTTGCCCTGGATGGAAAAACCTGTTCCATCACATGTTCCTTCTTTTGGTGCAACTTTATCTTGAGTTGAGACTTCACTCAAATCTTTTACCAGCCCAATAGCTTCATCTTCATGTTCCTATCTCTCAAAAAGAATGTTAGTTTCATCAAAGACTACATGTACACTTTCTTCTACACACAAAGTTCTTTTATTGAACACTTTATAAGCTTTGCTATGTGAAGAATATCCCAAGAATACTCCCTCATCACTTCTGGGATCAAACTTACCTAGGGAGTCCTTTCCATTATTGTGCACAAAGCACTTGCATCCAAATGCCCTAAGATGGGATATATTTGGCTTTCTCCCTTTAAGTAACTCATAGGGAGTCTTCTCTACAAGAGGTCTAGTCATGCATCTATTAATGATATAACATGCAGTATTTACAGCCTCTGCCCAGAAGCTATGGGGCAGTTTACTAGAAAGAAGCATAGTCCTAGCCATATCTTCAAGAGTCCTATTCTTTCTTTCAACTACTCCATTTTGTTAAGGAGTCCTAGGGGAAGAAAAATTATGATCTATACCATGCTCATCACAAAATTCACCAAACTTAGCATTTTCAAATTCAGTTCCATGATCAGACCTGATTGATGCAAGTTGATTACCTAGTTGTTTCTGAGTTTTTCTAACAAAGGCAGTAAACATGTCAAATGCTTCATCCTTAGATGTTAAAAACAGTACCCATGTAAACCTAGAATAATCATCAATAAGTACCATCACATATTTCTTACCACCTCTGCTCAATGTTCTCATTGGACCACAGAGATCCATATGAACCAGTTCCATCGTCCTGGTTGTGCTTACCATTTTCTTGCTTTTAAAGGATGATCTTAACTGCTTCCCCCTTGCACAAGCCTCACAAACTTTGTCTTCCTTGAACTTGATGTTAGGTAACCCTATCACTAGGTCCTTGGAGACTAATTTGTTGAGTTGATTCAGACTTGCATGACCAAGTCTTTTGTGCCACAGGAGGGGATCATTGTCCAACACACTCAAGCAAATGAGTTCATTTTCAGAAAGAGTGGACAAATCTACAATGTAAATATTGTTAACTCTTTTTCCCTGCAAAATAATCTTGTTAGTGGTAAGATTAATCACAAAACATTTGGTAGAGGTAAATGCTACAAGGTGACCTCTGTTCACATAGTTGTGATACACTTATTAGGCTATATTTCAAGCCATCTATCAAGTAGACATTCTCAATGGAATGTGAGTCTGTCTTACCTACCTTTCCAACCCCAATAATCTCACCTTTCTTCCCATTTCCAAAGGAGACATTACCTCCTTTTAAGTCCTCAAGTGAAAGGAACTGGTTCTTGCTTCCAGTCATATGTTTTGAGCAGCCACTATCCATGTACCATATTTGGCTACTTCCCTTCACTTGGGCCTGCAAAAAGAAATCAGGGGTTAGTCTTAGGAACCCAAACTAGTTTGGATCCCTTTCTATAGGCAAAGGGGTAAATTAAATTCCTTTTGGCCCACCCAGGCAGCCTACTTTTCCCTTGGACAAAGGTTTTGTTCTTTTGACTGGCCTTTTCTTTTACATCACATTCATTTTTGTAATGACCAGTCTTGCCACAGTGTGTGCAGATTTTGTTTTCAGGGAGAGTGATATACTTGCTTTTGGG
The DNA here is from genome assembly GCF_001879085.1 of Nicotiana attenuata. NCBI lineage: Eukaryota > Viridiplantae > Streptophyta > Magnoliopsida > Solanales > Solanaceae > Nicotiana > Nicotiana attenuata. The sequence continues at coordinate 5,971 of NW_017674869.1, read as the reverse complement.
GTCCCACTTAGGTGCTTGTGTCCCATAGTCAAGTCCTCTCTTGTTGCTACTGTGGTGTTCTTGTAGCCAGGATAGTGAAGCCTTATTCCATTTGCAAGTTCTGTCTAGTTTATGCTTTACCTTCCCTAGATCTTCTTTTAAGATTCTTATCTGCTCATCCTTTTTGTACAACTCATCCTTCATCTTTTCTAGATTTTCTTCTAAGGTGAGATGTGTGTGATCAGCTTTCTTCTTACCTGTTCCTAATTTCAGTTTTAAATTTTCAGACCTAAGTTCTAAGACGCTGGTGTCAAGTTCAAGAACCTGGTTCTTCAACTCAGCATTTTTACTGTCACTCTCATTAGCCCTAGATTCTAGGTTTTTGCACTTGGCTTTTAAGATCACACACTCCCTAGACAGCTGTTCCTTCTCATTGTTAATTATCTCAGACTCATTGATGAAGTCTAGCGATAGTTCAGATAACCTTTCTTTAGACAGAAGTTTAATCTTGTCTTTGAGATGAATCACACTTACCTCTTGTTCATCATCTGATTCTCCGATGGCCATAAGTGCTTGTTCATCTCCAGCTTCATCTTTTGAATCTTCATCTGATGTCTCTCCCCAAGCAGCAACCATAGCCTTTGTTGATCCTTTGTTCCTTTTGGGTTGAATCCTTCTTCCTGTTCCTTCGTTCAGCCCTTTCCTTCTTCCATTCAATTTCCCACTGGGGACAGTTCTTGATCATGTGATCAGTCTTGCCACATTTGTAGCAACCCTCGTGGGTTTGTTTCTCAGGAGCTCTTGGTTTGTTGAAGGTTGTACCTCTTGAAGAACCCTTTCCTCTCATCAGGTACTTTTTGAAATCCCTTGTGATCATGGCCACTTCATCATCCTCTAGATCTTCACCTTCAGCTATTCTGAGAGCCAGACTCCTTTCCTTCTTGGGTGCATTCGTTTTCATGGTTTGCCTTCTCAGTTCATAGGCAGTGATATTTCCAATCAGTTCATCCAACTTGAGAGTAGCAATGTTCTTTGATTCCTGAATAGCAGTGATTTTGCTTTCCCAAGTTACTGGTAAGACCCTTGTCAAGATTTTCTCAACCTTGTCTTCTTCAAGGATAATTCTGCCAAGAGATTTAAGTTCAATTGTTAGTGTTGTGAACCTTGTGTACATCTCCTGGATGGTTTCTCTTTCCTTCATGGTGAAATTCTCATATTTAGAATATAGTAGTGTTCCTCTTGATCTCTTTACTTGAGGAGTTCCTTCATGAGCCAATTAGAAAGTATCCCATATCTCCTTAGCAGTGGTGCAGCTTTGAATCCTGCTGTACTCGTTGTCGCGCTCCCTTTTTCTCGCGAAATCGGGTTTTTGACATTTGACAGGGACAACTCGTTCCTTTTGGGAAAGGGGTTTTGCAATTTTGAAGAGTCGCCACCTAATGATTAGGGTGCATTAGGACACCAGAAGAGTTCGATTTGAATAACCAGAGATAGGGTAAGGGCTTGAAATTATTCTAAGGGGAAGGTGTTAGGCACCCCTCAGAATCCACTAGTGTGGTTCCCGGCCAGACAATTATTGTGAATTTGGGGTACAATTAGCATATAAACAAATAAGGCTCAAATAGGAGGGGATTTCATCACATAAAGGTTTGAAAGAGTAATTAGAAAAGCTGATTTTTAAAATAAGGAGTTAAAATGCTGAAAAGAAAGAAATAAAGAATAAAGGGAGAGGGGTCCTAGGTTTATTAATAATATGGATCACCCCACACAATGCTCGGTAATCACTCCTCAATGAGGGGCTACACGTGACATTATCGCGTGGTCATCATATCCATATCTACCCTTCCCATCCCGTTATGGTATTAAAGCGTGGAATGGTCTCGATTACTTATTGCATGCTATTACTCGCCCCAATCCTATCAGTCCCGGAGGCACTTAGGACTACTAATCCTAAAAGGGGAGGGATATTGGGCTTATTTGAGGTTTCAAAAGGTAAAAAATCTAAGGCGACATACAAAACACATATTGCACATTTTAGGAGAAAAGCATACAAACAAACAGGGGCTCAATTATACCTCCTTGAACAGAAAAGCACGTAATTAGCATGACTTTCACATACTGTTTAGGTCTGACTAAATACTAAATGTGAGAGAGAATTTAAGAGTTGAGGCAGACTGGTTCATTACATAATTCAGATAAGAAGCCCGAATCAGACCTGCCTACTGGTTTTAATTGTTAAAACAGATTCAGTTTATAGTTTTACCCTATGGCTTGCATAAGTGTTAAGACGGGGTCCTATAGACATGAGATCTACTAAATTTAGAAGGTAATAAGACATTAAAACTCAAACGAATTATTTGAAAACCCTATAGGCATGCTTGCTAAACTTTGGTTAAGCGAGGGATTCAGATTATTAAAGAGAGGCTAAATTTAAACGAATTGATTACAAGTTCAACTGATAGTATCCATTATTACTGATTTTATATCTAACACTGAGTGAGGCGAATCAGATTCATTTAGAAAATCCTATAGGCATGTTTTCTACATATTGCTGATTTTAGACACTTATAGACGTGGTTTCTAGATGCAGGACTTGTTTTAATACTTATAGACATGGTATCTAATTGAACCTTATAGACATGGTATCTAAATGCAGTTTTAATGGCGTTGGAACAATCCTATAGGCATGATTTCTAGGCGGAGTTGAACATGCAGAATTGTAACAATGCTATAGGCATGATTTCTATGTGTATTGAGTATGCAAAATTAGAATAGACCTATAGGCATGATTTCTATATGTATTTGAGTATGCAGAATTGTAATAAACCTATAAGCATGATTTTCTACCCTTTGCATGCATAGTTACCCATCCCCTTTTTCCATTAGCCAGCCCCAAGTGTTTATTACAACTTATTACAAACCGGAATAAATAAAATTACATCAAAAAAAAGTAAAAAAAAAGTACAACCAAAGGAGAGCCTGATTCAGACTTCCTGTCTGAATTATGAGATAGACCAACTCAAAGACCATTGATCCAAAGCCTTTCACCTATTTGAGTGTGTCAGAGTTCCCTAAGAGCCTCAATGGGACTACGGGCAGTGCTCACACCCAAATTGTATCACCAGAGTAGGGGACAAGTGCAGTGTGGAAGTGCCAGTCCTCAAGTGTCCAAGTTCAGAGGGAACTCAAAGGGTCCCAAGGCAAGGCTCACAAGAGGGGGGCGGAACTTAAGTCTAAGAGAGAGTGCAAGTGAAGAAAATAGAGTTTTAAAGAACTAAGAAAGTACAGAAGAGGGAGAGGGGGGCTGGGAAACAGTCATAAACAAGTCATACCAAGGGTTCAGGGATTGGGGAAATTGCCAAAGAGCCTATGTACTTAGGCATTAGCTAATCCTGGGCATACACAACAATAGAGAGTGCTGTTATAGTTACAGAATCAACAAGAATACACAACACATGATGGTGACATAGAGGTTATGATTCCAGGGGAATCAAGTTTGAGCCATAGACAATAATATTTAATACTGTCATGCCTCAAACAAACCATTAATATCAAACACATTAGGGTATGGGGGTTTGGGATTCATAATAGGAGAAGATTATAGCGTGCTAAAGTAAACGCTGAACTGAGCACAAACAGTAGACAGACATGCAAGTAAAGGTATTAAATAAACACATTGTTTGTGATTGCTGAAAATCTTAATCAGTACATACCAGTTTCAAGGAGGCAAAATACAGTAAAAGCAGTAGCAGGACTTTGAAAAACAGGCCACAGTACAAGTAACAAGAGAGAATGTTTTTTTTTGAATGTGAGTGTGAGTTCAAAAAACTAACAGTGTTCATGTGTGTGTCAATGCAAAAGCCAGGTATTTATAGTGTGAAAACAAGCAGAAAATAAGGCAAGAAAATAATTATGGAACTGTGTACCAATTAAAATCAATCAGTATATGGACTTCCTTTAATTAAGGAGTTAAAACTTAAACGGTAATGGACAGAAATTATTTAAGGAAGGAGATCAAGTAAACATCTTGTGCAAAGTAGACAATTGGGGGTAAATACATAGGAGTTTAATTAGGGGAAGAATTAATGAAGAATCTTTAAAATACACGGTTAACCAAATAAGGTAAGAAACACAATAAATCAATCATCACATAGTAAATCAAGGAGTCAGGGATTCGAAGTTACAAATAACCAAGTCAGAAATAGGAGAATCGAAAGGCTAAGGAAAGTTTTCAAATCAACCTAAGAAACAGGGGAATTAGTAAAACAAGGAAAGAATCAATCAAGCTTATACAAGGAGGTCTGAAATCAGTCCACAATTAAGGGTTATTTTGAGAGGGAAATTTAGCATATATAAAGAGTGCACAAACATTAGGCATGTGAGGTTAAACCATGGCAAAGAGAAGCAGCAATAATAATTACAAAGTATGTAAATAGTGAAACATGGTAGTCACATAGGTCAACTTAGTAATAGGGAGAAGAGGGTATCAGAAGCATGCAAAAGAGTCAAGTAAAAGACCTTTCTGGAAAGTATAATTTAGTTCAAAGATTGCAAGAAACCAAATCACATAGAGAAACAGAAGTTGAAACCAGGACTTTGAATCTAGTCGAGCAAATTCAAATAGACGAAGCAGTTTTCAGAAGCTCGAATAGGTCCAAAGGAATTAGGGCTTCGAAATCAAACAAATTCAGATATGAGGAACAAGCAAATCGCATAGCAAACAGTCTCAAAACTCGAATGAACCCCAAATTTTGGGGTTTTCACCATCAATCGAGTATAGAGATGAAAGACAAGAGAATCAGGCAAAAATATCAACAAAGAAAATAAAATCAGAAACCTTAAGAAGAACTAAGACTTTTAACATAAAGAAACACAGCAGAAGAACAACATAAGAAACACAGTAGAAGAATCAACATAAGAAACACAGTAGAAGAATCAACATAAGAAACACAGTAGAAGAACAACATAAGAAACGCAGTAGAAGAACAATATAAGAAGCACAGTAGAACATGTTAAAAATCAGAAAAGCTTTGAAATGACTTAACAGAACCCTAAATCGGAAAAGGTAAAGATTTTGAAGGTAAAGTTTTGGAAGAAACTTTGAGAAAATGTTTAAAAGCTTAGAGAAAACACAGATATACAACGGATCAGAAGAACCTCGAAGGCTAGGGTTTCAGAAGAACCCAGATGGTGAGAAAGGCTTGGAAAGTCATTGGTCTAAGCAGGAGAAGTCAAGATCAGGCTTGAACAGCCATGGCTGGCCGGAGCAAGGTCGGAGACAGCCATAGAACTCGAATGAAACAAAGTCTGGGCCAAGCTTCTTCAAGGTCTGACCTCGAAACCATAGTAACCAGGCATGTAGGAGTCGTAGGAGGCAGGTACAGGCCTTTAATGGCTTTGGAAGCCATGGATTCAGGTGATTTTAGGGTGGAAGTGGAGGGAGGCGGCTAGGGTTTCTGAGGGAGCTTGAGAGAATTGGGAGAAAGGGGGAATTCAAGGGCGGCTGCAGGCGCAAAATGACTAGGGTTTGGGGGTAATGGGAAATTAAAAAAGGAAAGGTTAAATGGTGGCCGTTGATCATTGTGATCAACGGCCTGGATTGAATAGGGATCCGGGAGGGTTATTTTTTAAAGGGTCGTGGGTCAAGTAGTTTAAGATTTGGGCTGGGTAATTGGGTTTTAGGATTGGGTTCAATTGGGTGCCAAATCAGGCCAAAATTGAAATGAAATGGGCTAATATTTAAATAGCCATTTTTTCCTTGTTTATTTTATAAAAAAATAGTAAAATAATTTTTGGGAATAAATTAAAAGTACTAAAATGATTAATGATACATAATTATTATATAAAAAATATTGGAATTAATTTTATAAATACAAACACGATTAAATCTTAAAAGAGGCTAATATTACAATTATATGCAATTTAAGCTTTAAAAAACTACTAAGCAAATTTACAAAAATATGCGAAAGTTATGTTAGCTAAATTTTAGTAT